>NC_052477.1:25076936-25376936 GCF_009730915.1 Dioscorea cayenensis subsp. rotundata
ATGGCGACGATAAGCTTGAGGAAGGGGAACACTCGGCTTCCGCCGGAGGTGAACCGTGTGCTTTACGTGCGCAACCTCCCGTTCAACATCTCGAGCGAGGAGATGTACGATATCTTCGGCAAATATGGAGCAATCCGCCAGATCCGGCTGGGCACAAACAAGGACACTCGCGGCACAGCCTTCGTTGTCTACGAGGACATCTACGACGCCAAGACCGCAGTCGACCATCTCTCGGGCTTCAACGTCGCCAATCGCTACCTCATCGTCCTTTATTACCAGCAAGCCAAGATGTCAAAGAAGCAGGACACGAAGAAGAAGGAGGAAGAGATCATGAAGATGCAAGAGAAGTATGGGCTATCATCCAAAGATAAGTAGTAGTTTGGTTGGTCTCTCTGCCACTCTTTTGTTTGTGTATCTCTTATAATGATTGGATTTGACTGATGTATTATTGACTTTTTTGGATTAGAACTCTGGTTTTGCAATGATATGTTACATTTACCATAACTTGTTTTGATGAATTGTCAGCATGTTCTTTTTGTTTTTATGGTTGCTTACAAAACTCCCAAATTTGATGTTTTGTTTGCGCTATATATACATATATATTATGTAATCTAGTTTGATTGATTGGTTGATTTGATTGCAATCTTGTTTGACAATAAGTTTTGGTGTGAGTTCTATTGGCTTGACTATCAGGGTAGTATTTGATCTTAGTGATAGCCATTGTTGGAGATGTAGTATAGATTGTGTAAATTTGGAGGATAATTTCTTTTAAGGAATTTGTTTGTTAACCTAGGGCTAGGGTATGTGGAACATAGTTTTTGGTGAACGGTGGAGGAATACAAAGCCTCTCCATGAAGTTCTTAAGTTATGACATGAAACAAAGGAGGATGAAACTATTATCATTTAGAGTAGTAAGAGTTTGAAATACCAACTTCTAATGAGAACACTTTCACTATGTTATTGAAGTATTGATGTTCTGGCCACAAGTTATGAGCTTATATGTACAGCAATATTTTTGCTTAGAAGTTTAGAAGCTGGACCTGGCTTTTTCAGGACCAAAGAAAATCCTTCTTCTTTTTTCCTATTTGGTTAACTTGTTTAAAAAGATGTAAATTCAATGCATCTTAATTGAACGAAAGGTAAATTTATACGTTGCAGTAATGGAGATTTTTAATTATTGCAAAATATCTTGGAAATCCAGTGTGAGCTGCTTCTTTTTCTGTATTTTTGTGTGTAGCAAGGAAACCTTGATTGCACTGTTTATGATACTTGGATGATTGTGTAGAACATGCTGATGTCTGATGTAGAAGAAGTGGTTCAGCATGTCATCAAAAGAGTTGATTCTAATTATTACCAATTCACAAGAAGGTTTACATAGTAGCTAACTTCAGATGTATGTAAAACATGAATTTATGATGTTAGCATTTCCTTTGGCGGTCTTTTTTTCAAATTCTTAATGTGAAGCAGCATACATCAGTTTTGCGGCATTTTCAGTTGAAAGTTAATTAGTAAGAGTTTGAAGTTTGTTACTCCATCTGTGTATCAGTTGTTTTCAAGTGTAAATACTACTCATTAATCAAGGCTAAACCAGGCTTCTGTTTGGAAATTACGGTCATCTATTGCCTTTAGTTGTGCATCATTAACATAGTTGGCTGGTTTTATAGCAATATAAAGTGATGTATCACACATAGCTATGTAAAGTGATGTATCATCCAATTGTTCTGCTTATTGTCAAAAGATGTTAATAATTGTTGTGAATGATGCATGGCTTGAAAGCCCATGAAAGCAGGTTGCACCCTATTCTTTTTCTCTCCTTTTCATTTATTTCAGGCTGAAATATGTTCTGCTTCATCTCATCATTCTCTTAAAGTTTGCTGTGATTGTCCTGGGATTGCACAGCTAATTCAAAACCTTCACCCCTGCATCGCCTGGAGATCAAATGTGATGATTCAAAAGCTAAAACTGATGCTGAAATCCTTTCCAGACATTTTCATGACTATCATTCCAAAAGAGGAGAACTCCATTGCTGATGAACTGGCTGCTTATGGTAGCCGCAACCCACATCTTTCTCTCTTCTTCAGAGGTCACCGTCCGAAATGGATTGAAGACCTCTGAGCCAGTCGCCAACTCTTCTTTTGTTTTCTGTTTCTTAGTTCTTGTTCGTTTTCCTTTTCTTTAGCTCTAAGCTTTTTGCTCAAAAAAATAAAAATAAAACAAAAAACCCTAAGATTCAAGCTTTCTCAGAACATTTATAAGTGCAAACAATAAAACCTGGGTCATTAATATAGTTGAAATACACTGTAACTCAACATACACAGAATGGTACAACATGAGATGTTTGAGACCCTATCATAGATAGAGATGTGTACAAGATACATTAGACCCACCAGTGAGCTGAATTCTCCAGGTCAAGCCTCATTCATAAATTGCATCCACTAGTCAAACTAACAGCTTGTTATGGCCAACAAGACCTCTATGAATTAGTTTGCTGCCACCTTCATTCCTTCGGCCGAGCAAGCCAGAGAGAACTCAAGGCCCGTAATCTTGAGAAATAATCATTTATAGCAAGAAGCGCACGTGCAGACTGGCGTGTTGTCAATATCCGGTGCATTTGTTGCAGGGTTTGCTGCCGAAGATTGTCAGCCTGGTTATCACAGCAAATGTATTGTAATATTTTTAAGAGCTAGCGCAATTAGAGAAGATTGCAGGATGGCGAACATCTTTATTAACGCAATCAAAAAGGTCAAAAGCCTCACCTGGCGGATAAAATTTTCAAGGGTCCCCAGCTTTCCCATCGCCATTGCCATCTGACCCATGTAATTAGCAACATTTCCTGAAGACCCTGACGGCCCAAGAGACCCAGCCAAAGTTTCTGCCAATGACTGTTGCAATGCTTCCATTCCTTGTGAAAGTGCATCTTCTGCTTGTTGTGACGACTGCTGAAGGTTGCAAATCCCGGCCAACTGCTGCTCTGTGAGAGGCTCCAGCTGACGAGTAAGTAGCTGCAATGTTACAGTATAATTAGATTTGACTGAACAATCTATTATGGCTGCAAAGTTCCATAAGTCATATAAACAGAAACCTAAATACCAATGGAGCAACATTGCTGACTTTTGGAAACATGCTGGAAATTCGAGAACTTGCAAAGACAATTTTATATAAAGATAACTTCTATCCCACTAACAAGCATCTCAATGTTCATGAAACAAATTTAGACCGGCCTTTGAAGATGCACTATATTTCCTTAGGGCTAGTGAGAGAAGTGAATCAGTAAACCTTAAGAAGCTCAGATGACCGGAAGCCTCCGAGCCATAGAAAACACCTTTCTGCTGGTGTCTTCCACATGCCAGATAACAAATGGAAGACATCAGCCTTGGCAGCAGCACTTTTCAGTTTAAAGATGTCATCATAGTGTGCCATGATTCCATCAACAATGGAACGGAGATCATTGTCACTTGCATGAGAGTTGACTGCAGATCTTAACTCACTTATCTGCCTATTATGTTCATCCAGCCATCGCGCATACTCTATGTCAAAGGTCATTGCCCCTGAAAGACAAATACAGAATTCTTGAATAGTTGCTAAAATGTAAGGCATATGAACAATTATCCACATGGCATAGTGTATATATATCAAAGCCAAGATATGATGATACATTCAATCTGTCCAAGTAATTCACTTTCAGCATATGGTATAGCTGCTCAACCCCAAAGAGACCCACAAAATGTTCCATGCCTTAACCCATATAAGTTCCCCTTGGAGTGAGCGCCATTTCAGTAATGAACATTACGAAGAACTTCAATTAAAGCTAGTTCATCAAAAAATTTCACCAGATAATATAATTAAATGCAATTTTATCATGTCATAAATAGCATTTCAACCATTAACCTGCATAAGATATGCTTGTCCATTTATAAGAAAAGGAAATAAATTTAAAATTAAAATAATAAATAATAAAACAAATAAATAAATAAACTGAATGAGCTAGATGCTATATACCATTTCCACTCATGGAATGGGCCTGGTCTCCTGAACTAGAAATAAAAATGCCCTGCAGAGGATGTCACAAAGATTAGCAATCTTAAATCATGGCCCACGAATACAATGAATTAATGGAAATTGCGCTGATAACTTAGAGAAAGACAATAAGACAATAAGAAATGATGTTCGGATCATACCTGCTGCCGAGCTCTTTGGAGCTCCTGTTCTAGCTGGGTAAGCTTCAGCCTGCTACTCTCAAGTTGTTGCACATACGCCTATATATTTATAAAAATTTGATCATTACATCAATAACTCAAAGAAGATGCTTAAACAATTTTCCAAACAAATTAGCATTAATGTACTTCAGCACATAAATACCATTCCTGTAATAATCCAAAGATGATGGAAAACACTTGTATCAGGGGTACAAAACCACAGTCCATCCAAGGAAAAAATGCAGTCAACATACTGCATAATATTCCAAACTCAACATCAGAAAAAAGTTTCAATATGTCTAAGATAACTGCCTATGATGTGAATACAGCTCAAGATGGTGGAACTAAAACACAAACCAATAGGGCATTTATTGCAACTTTATTCACTGGTTCAACATAAGTTGATCCATAAATAAGGGTTTCATCCAGCAAAAAAAAAAATAAATGCATATTTGAATACAGGGTCAAATTAAGTGTGTTATACCTTCATGCAAGGATGTGAGTTAATTAAATGTTTTCCTCTCAATAATAAGTGTTTTATGAATTAGTTTATCATGTTTAGTCCAGATTCCAGACCATATAGTTTAAGAGCAAAATTATAACAATGCAATCCAATAATAAATGACAACAAATCAATTGAACAATTTTCTTATAGGATGCTTCTCTTAAATTACTGATTTAACAGATTTTACCACTAACTAACAGGGACCAGTCCTACTGCCCTGTTGATTTGACTCACAATTCAGAAAATATAGTACCTTTTGTGTGGATTAGAACCATTACACCATCAGTAAGCCCCTTCGTAAATTCAAATTGGCGAGACCAAATACGAGTTGTTGTAGGGGCAAATTAAGGCCCATAAACCAATATAACTTGACAGGCAAACATTATATAATTAATAATACCAATACCTCCCCAAAAACAATTGATATCCTTAACATGTGAAGATACAACATGTTTTCCCACCACATAAAAGCATGTGACAATTTCCACTCATCAATTCTATATTGTCATTACGAAGTGGTAACCAAATAGGTATCAGAACACTTTGGCATAACAATGGTTCGTACTTCCTACAACCACAATGCATGAATGTCTACAAAATCTCACAAGAAGCATTATCATGCTAATGGGTGAAAATGGACAGTCAAAACCGGAATTGAAAATCTAATACCTTTTTCCTCAAGCGACTTTTCCGAGCAGCCTCACGATTTTGAGCCAGCCGACGAAGTGTCTGCATTCAAAATGAAGCTGAAGTAGCTCAGACTACTTTAATCGATACAAACAAAGATAGTGGTTGAAATAACAAATCAATTACTTTCTGATCCCCAGTCTTCTCCTTTGATCGATCACTTGAATCAGAAGGGACAACAGCTACTGGTTGCCCTTGATCAAACTGCAAAGTAAAAAACGTGTTAGTCTTCAAATTTGTAGTGCGTGAACAGTACAGATCATGAAATCTCCAATTTTTATGCACACATAAATGAGTTTCTGTCTGTGTCACACCGTACATATCCGATATGTCCCTCGCTTATTTTTCCAATATCCAGAGGTTAATTCAAAAGACAAACAGAGCATAAGAAAACTCAAGATTCGAAAACAGAACTGAAGAAGCAACAAAAATAGAAGTTAAATACAAGACAGTAAGGACAAAGTATTGATAGAATTTTAAACATAAAGGACTAAGATTTCTGACAATCAAAACATTTATGATGCAATCCTCAGCCAACCATTTACACACCAGCACAAGTTCAGATTCTATGGTTTCAAATCAATAAATAATGGTAACAATCAAATCAATAAATAATGGTAACAATCAAATCAATAAATAATGGTAACAATCAAATCAATAAATAATGGTAACAATCGACTATAGCCCATTATTATAGTATGGTAAGCAGTACCCTTACTATTGTCTATGTGACAGCACCTTCAGTGGCAGCTCAACACAAAGTAGCTAGATTAACAAACAGTCTGTTTATAAACTAATCTTATGTTGATCGAATAACAACTCACCAAAAGTGTTTCAGAAGTAAATCAAATTATACATGTATAGGTATGTAAATATGGAAAGAACAGGGACACCAATTAAACTTAGGACATTCTTCACCACTAGTAGTGATGCTTGTTTGATATAAACACAAGTCAATCTATGATTCAATGTTTTGGATGAATTTGTTTGCCAAATTAGGCATTAGATAAAATAACAATAGAAGCAGTTACAAACAAATACACCTTAGGGTCCTCCACAAATAATATAGAGAATTTCTTGGAAATATTGCAGCGTTAGTATAAAATTTTTAGAACTAAATCACCTTCATCCCCACCTGCACTTTTGATCAACCTCAGCACCACAAACCACAACTTGCAAGTTCCCTTGATTATCTAATAACCATACCCAGTGGTTCCAAGGGATTTCTTGCAAACAAACAAAAGAGAAATTATTCAATCATGAAACTCAGAGAAGATTCTGGTCTTTGATGTCTTAAATATTAATACTACATTAAAGTAGTAGAATCAATATAAACACTTTTTTTAGGCATATATTAATCAAATGAAGCTAATTTAAACCACCAAACATTTCTTTAATGGTCTTATTCACTTTCTGTAATTAAATAATTATCTTTCCATTTAAGTAGACTTCACCTGCAGGTCTCCAAAAACCTCAACTAAAAGAAGATATTAAAAAGAAGTGCATCTTTGAAACGGGAATGGGTACTGAAGGCAATAGATTGTCGTATACTGCCCAATAAAGGGACATAGGATCACACGCAAACTGTAAATACATTAGTGACTCAAGACTTTCTGAAACACCTCATGGTCCTAATTGCCTTTCCATCAAAAGGGAGCAAAAAATAAAGACCCTAGTAACCAACCACTCCAACTTTAGCAATGTGGTATAGTAAATGGCAAGTACGCCTGAAAATAGAAATTTTCAATGTCCTATAACCCACCAATTTAACTAGATGGGAAATCAAAGCACTTCATGCATCATGTCAGACCCATCTATCTTAATGGCAGGTAAAAAACCTAAATTAAGAAAAACACCACATGTCATACAAAGACCTTGAAACTTGCATCATCAATATTTATTGCAAACCATTAAGTCTTACTCGTAATGCTCCAAACCAATTAAACTAGAATAACACAAGAAAAATGAATGCATATGAGAATAACCCTGAATAACTTTGTACTTCAATGTCTAAAACAAGTTGAAGGTATGCCACCACCATGATAGCAGAAAGGTATCCAGAGTTAAAAATGATCTACTGATCAGCATTTCAATTACATGCAGGAAAGACATGTTAATGTAAAATATAGCTCCACTAATTTGGCAAGGAAACTGAGCATGTCAGCTCAACTTTCCAATAATATGTATAGCTATGATTTGTTCTAGAGTAGAAGTTAAACTAATAAGTGCACTAGATATGGCAAGTTTTAACTAAACTTGCCGTTTTGTAAAAATGATTGCACCAGCTAACCAGTGAATTTATAGCCCAAGCATTTTTACAGATAGTAGCAAACAACATGCTTGGCCCTAATGGAGATGATAAATGCGATGGGCTGATAAACCTTGAAACCGAGAAAAAAGGAGGAGAGCAGTCTACACAGGCTTTCAACTATTCACACACAGAAACTAACAGCAACACATAGGAAAGATATACCCTTTGATTTTTGTCATCATGGTCCACATCCGTTGAAGTATCAGTTCTGGGGCTCGTATCAGCCATGGTCGAGTCACCCCAGTTATCAAAGTGGCCACTAGACACTGATGCCAGATTAGGTTGTTGCCCCCTTTGTTGTGGCAATGTCAAAGGCCTAACTGTAGACACTAGAGAAGCAATATCCGTTGGAGCAAGAGGCTGTAATTAGACAAACTAAATCAGTTGCAATTATTTTTACCCAGCAACAAGCATAGAAAAACAAAGAATATGGTTTTTTGTACCTTACTATAAGCACCAAATTGAAGAGTGTCACTAGGACCAGCCTGACTATCAGATTTTGGATCAATCACAGTGCCTGCAAATAAAAAAGAAAGCACACAGACCTGACAAAGTAGATTTGATAATTTGAAAGGATTTGAATAAAAGAGTTACATATACTTTGTCATCCCATTAGCTACTTTTCACAAAGAAATTAGATTATTTTTTGGCTGAACTTCCTTGCATTTAGGCCCCTAACGCAGCATGGTGAAAGAAATCTTCTAATGATTTAAGATTTTTAAATTTTAAACCTTTAAAGTAGTTTTTTATTTAGTATTTTATAATTATCTTAGCTTTATTGGTTATTTTAGTTTATTTATTTATCTATCATTTTGTAATTATTTTAGTTTTATTTACTATTTTTTCCTTAGTCTAGGCTCCTATAAATACTTATTTTAGGTTTTGTAGAAGAGAAATAATCTATTGAAATTATTGTGTACTTTTTACTCGATATAGAACTGCAAATCCACTGCGTCAATTTCAGGCCCACCCAACTCAATGTCTAATGTATAACAAGAGCAAAAAAAAAAACAAAACAAAACCTTGAGAAAGCAGAAAACACGCAGCAAACCTTTTAAACTGTTATACGAGATTGAGAAAAGAAAATATCTACAACAATACTATAGCAACACAGAGCCACTTGGAATTCGAAGTAAAGATAACAATGCATACCTTGATTTAGTATAGCTGCATCCTCTACACGAAATCCAATGGTCTGTTGAAGCACTCCAAAGTCAGAAGCTCTAGAAGGGTGCATATTGTTTTCTTCTGGGTCACTAACAAATACAGAACCGCCAAATGGGGGAAAAAAAAGCAGGAAAACTATGTCAAATGTAGAATTAAAAAAAAATAACCAATATAGGCCAACAAAGTTTGCGAAGCAAAACAAACAGCAACAGTTGGAGACATTGAACAAAGAAATAAGAGACCTCCTGCAGAAATTGAATATTCTACTGATTCATTTAAACAACAAGAAGAATATAAATTTGCTTATTCATTTCATCGAATTGATATTAATATCCAAAAGTCAACTCATCAACTGGAGTTTAGCACTAAGCCCTGTTTGGTAACATCTCTCCTAAACTCATTCTTCAAGAAACATTAGGTAAAACTTACTACACATTACCTACCAATATCTGATACAGATATCTACAAGACAGATAGGTAACAACATCAAGCACAACAATGGCCCTCTCAGTATAAATGCACACAAGGAGATGCTAACAAGTAATAAAGATCAAACCGAATAAAGCCCCCACCTTTCCCACAGGAAAGCGATTATCAAAGCTCAAACCTTTACTAACTAAAAAACAAAGAAATTCAAAAGACATAAAGATCAAGATAAGATCAGCATACATTGCATGAGCCGCAGGCAAAGAGTTGACGAAGCTTGGCATCCCGCACGCCGCCTCCTTAACATCTTCCACTCTAACCCCACCCCTCCTACTTCCCCTCAATCATCCTCATCACAATCACCAAATCCCCACCACAACGCGTTTGCAATCAACCCCGAAACCCCAAAAGAAACCCACCTAATCCCCCAATAAAAACCCGACACCGACGCCTCTCCAACCCTTATCCGTACCGCCAAAGCAAACCCTAGAAACCACCACCTAAAAACCCCTCAGACCCCAACCCTATCAGCAAGAAAAGCTGCGATTCCACCGGAAAAACGGAGAAAAGAACCTTCAGCGACCTCGCCGAAACCCTAGAATGGATCAGGGGTGCTTAGCTCCGAACTTGGCCACCCTGGTGAGCTTTGGAATGCGTTTGGGTTTTTCTCGCTTTTTTATTGTGAGGATCATTCCAAATCTCTAGACGTCGTTTTCTCAAAATTTCACTTTTCGATGCTTTTATTTTATTTTATTTTATTTTATTTTATTTTATTTATTTGTTCTTCTTCTTCATTAGCATTTAGCTCATGCAGTGAACTCTATTTTCACCGTCTTGTTTTACTCTACGGGATTTTTTTCTTGCAACCCCTTGGCAAAATATAAAATTTGGTTTTTGGTGTTTTCCTAGGTGGTTAAAACACTTCTAAACCGGTTTTTAAGTGGCAAAGCTTTGGACAAAAGAAATTACTTAGTTTAACTAATAAGAAAGTTTAATTTAATATCGACTCAACAGTCAACACCGCCACTAATTTTTAAAAAAATAATAAATTATTTTTTTTTAGCCTCACTTGTGAAGATAAAACATATTTTGTAATCAAAATATTTTTATAAAAGTACTCCCCCTCTCATATTAACTGTCATATTTAAAAATTAATTACCACCTTTAAAAATTTTATAAGTATTAATTATTTTTTTTAATTTTATTTTTTTCTTTTGAATTAATAAAAAGTAAATATTTTTAATAAAAATAAAAATATCATAACTCCTTACTATTTGTACAAAGGGTGCATGTGATAATTAAAACGAAATAAAAAAATATTTTAATTAGTTATCAGCTTCTTGATTTATTGATACTGAACTTTTTGCATGATAGTGTCTGTGTTATTTTAAAAAAAATATGTTCAAACTTAATGTAAAGTAAAGAGTATATATAGATAAAGTGTTTAATCTTTTTAATTTATACAAGTCTTTTGCCTATGTGATTTGTCCGCTCATTAAAAATATAATTAAATAATAATTAAAAAAAAATGATAAATGAATTGTCTCTATAATGGGAGAGTCTAGTTCATTTCCCCGGGTTGAGGTTAACAAACAAGAGATAAATTACCGGATTTAAAAGTAATTTAGTTAACTTTTTTTATTAATAAAATATATTTTTAAAGTTTTATAGGGGGGAATAAATAAAGAGAAATGGATTAGTTTTAACTGCTGGTCTTTTGAGCTGGAGAGCAGAAGTGATAGTTACCGCGGCGCAGTGGGGACAAAGGGTTGTCAGAAACGCGGTGAGTCAGGGATCTCAATCTCATCCGTTTCTTATTAATGGGATTTGCTGTTTGGGATTGGACAGCGTCGCAGTTTATAGCAGTGCTTTGTTTGGATCGGTGGTTTTGGCCGTTCCTTTTTGCCTCGTGATTCACACGCTTTACTTGGTTGATATCTGCGTTAGAGTTGCAGGATGGGCTGGCACTGCCGGGACACGGTGCGGCCCGAGCACTGTACGTGCTCAGGCCCACACGACCCGGCTTTGCAATCGAGCCAGACCGGTACAGCCCACCATACAAGGGGGTTAACCCAGCCCGTGGCACGGTCCCAAATCAACTGGGCTAGGCCGGCCGGCCCACTTTTTTTATTTTAAAATATAAATTCTTTAAGATTATTGTAAAAATTGTATAAAATCCTTTAAAAATACTAAAAATTAAAGAAATTTTTTAAAAAATCTAAATATCATAAAATATAAGTTTCTTGATTGTAAAAAATATACAACACATAAAGACTATAGAAAAAATAATTAAAAATATGCAAAAAATTTAAATTTACATGAATACAAAAAAGATAATTTTTAAAAATTTAACATAATATTAGAAAATAAAATTACATAGAAAAAATAGAGATAAACTAAAAATAAATTACAAATTGATATAGGAAAAAAATTGTCATTTTATTTAAAAACTATGAAAACAACTTAGAAAATTACAAACTTCGAAACAATTTAGAAAATTACAAACTTCGAAAACAATTTAGAAAATTACAAACTTCAAACTTCATTTGATTAATCTATTTCTTCATCAATACGGGTTGAAGTTGAACACTCGATGGTGTAAGTCCCTCTCCGGTATCACTACCTTCTTCATGTATTTGTTGTTCTTGTAACCTATCTTCTGCTTCTAACCAATCCTTCAGACATATGCACATTTGCACTGTTTCTTGGTTCACGCCCTCTTATCATCGAGTACCCTTTTTTTCTGCACTAAAACAAGACTCCGACGCTACTGTAGACATCAGTGGAGTTAGTAGATCACGTGTCATAGCGGCTAGCACGGGATAGCTATGTTCTTCTTATTTCCACCATGAGAAAATATTAAAGTTATTAATTTCTTCGGTAGTAAGAAAATCATTAAAATTATTATTTTAAAAAAAGATTTAATTCATGCAAAGAACTAGTACTAGAAGAAGAAGAAGAAGAAGAAGAAGAAGAAGAAGAAGAAGAAGCAGAAGCATTTGTAGATTTTCTTCTAATCATATTTATAAGATCGGCCGGAGATTTAGTTTTGGAAAGTGAAGAAGAATTTTCAAAATCTCCGGCAAAAGTAGAAGCTCATCGACTTCCATATGTATGGTTATATTCATTATACATATCATGAAGCAAAGAACGATATTCATCTTTGAAAATTGAATGATCAAGTCCCATGTTTTCATCATAAAAATCAATCATACAAAAAGTACCATCAATTTTAAAACGGGGATCAAGAAACATAGATAAAAACGGGAAGAGGGTTGATTTTTTTGCAAAAATATTTTTTTAAATTCTAATTCCATAGGAGCAACAATGGGAGCAAAATTAGGATCACATCTATATTTTGCAAAAATTTCACTAATATAATATAAATGAGAAATAGTCATAAAAGTAGTAGGATAATAAATACCGGAAAAAAAATTAGTTGCGGAATTAAAAATTTCCAAAAACTCCTTTATCATATAGCAAACTTCACAATCATAATTAGTAATTCCAAGGTCAGGAAAAAACTCATGGCAATACATTGTAAGAATATCTTTATAATCATAAGCACAATTCAACATATTATACGTTGAATTCCACCTATGAGGAACATCGGAAATAATTTTTTTATATTTTTTCCCCATTTGCCTACAAAATCTTTTGAATTCATGCCTTCGTGAAGAAGCTTTTGTTGCATATAAGATAGCTCCTCTAACTTTATGAATATGAGGATCAATAATTTTTAAACCATCTCTAACACATAAATTTAATATATGGGATATACAACGAACATGAAAAAAATTTCTGGAAAACATAGGCTCTAAATGCAAATGTAACATATCAACGGCACAATTATTTGCCGAAGCATTGCCAAGAGTGATTGAAAATACAAAATTTCTCAATTTTGTACTCATTAATAGTACGCATGATGTAACCGGCAATATTACATGCGGTATGTTGGTATTCTAACTCAATAAAACTCAAAATACGTTTTTGCAAAGTCCAATTATTATCAATATAATGTGCGGTAACACAAAGATAATCGGAATTATTTTGAGAACAAATATCGGAAGTAAGAGAAATTTTAAATAAACCTTTAAACATTTCAGAAATTAATTTTTCTTTATATTCTTCATAAATAATAAGACAATACTTTCTCATAGTAGTCCTTGAAACGGATTTAAAATTCGGATTAAAACCCTTAACTTGCATTTTTTTATAAATGCGAGATTTTTCAACAAGATAAAAAAAGGTTGTTCATTTTTGAACAATAAATTTTTGCAATCCATTTTCTTGCATTTCATTGGAAAAAACAAAAGTTCCAATACTTGAATTTGCAAAACTAATTTGTGTTTGGGAAGGATCATTTTGATTAGTAGTATGTTTGTCGGCATGCCTTTTCAAATGACCCGTTCCACCCGAAGTTTGACAAGAAAAATCTTTTTTGCATTTTTTTACAAACAGCATGAGTCCCTTTGTTTGGAATTTCAACAATATTATAAAATTGCTATACACCCGAAGTTCTTTTTCTTGTGCTTGTTTGAGGCTTGTTACTAGATGCTCCCATATTAGGGGATTCAGTAACAGGCTCAGGCTTAGGCTGTGAATCATCAAAATTTTCGGAGTTGTTTTCATTAAAAAAAAAGGTGTATCGAAAGGAAAATTGGGAGAGCCGGCCATTATAAAAAATAAAAAAAGGGTTTAGGGTTACCTCAACCTTGATGATGTAAATTTAATTCATGGATTTCTTGAAAATTCCGAATTGATGAATTGATGAAAAGGTGGGGGAATTGCCGGATTGATGAAACACTTGAGCAGAATTTGACAAACTTCAAATCTTGAACTTGAAGAGAGTGAGAACTAAGAGAGCTTGGAGTCTTTAATGCTTGAGAGATTAGAACAAGAATGAGTAATTTGGTATGGAGAAATATATAAGTGTTTGAAGGTATTTATAGGTTTTTTAAAATTTTCTAATTCCCAAAATACCCTTGTAAACTAGCCGTTTATTGTTGTTAAAAAGGGTAAAAAAGTAATTATATTTTAAAGTCTAAAATAGCCTTAAAAACTAGCCGTTTTATAGTTGTTAAAGGGGCTACAATAGTCATTTTCCAATATTTAAATTAGTTAGGGAAAAAAAATTGGCGGGTCGTGCTACGGGCATGCACTGTGGCGGGTCGTCTGGTGGCCCAGGGCTCAAGACGACCCATGGATATGGGCCATGCCACCCTAGCCCGAGCATCGTAGTCGATCGTGCCGAGCCGTGCACGCCCAAACCGTCTTTCGGGCCGTGCCTGGGCTCGGGCCCAAGACGACCCAGTTTGCACCTCTATCTGCGTATATGTTTGTTTGTGTCTTTTTATTGGTAAAATAGAAGGAATATGTTTCTACTTTTGAAAAAAAAAACATAATAAATTAATTTAAAGTTTTTTATTGCGGCTTGTATTGATGTTTTCATTTTTTATTATGAAATTAAGAATTTATATTTATCTTAATATTTGTTTTTAACTCTATAATTTTTACATGTTTAAGGTGGATTTTGTGTTCTAGTTTTTAATAATTTTAGTTACTGTATTATAAAAAAAAAAGTTCAGTGCTATATTTTTATTTTTTATTATGTTTTTCAAAGTAAATGAACTGCCAGGCAGAGGTATATGTATGAGTTTTTTAAATATATCACACACTCTTATTCTGTATAATGGGAAGTTTAATCTTATTTGTGCACATCGACTCATGTGAGAAATAGAAATATGAATATTTTATCAATTTTCTTAATTAAAATATTTTTTAAAACTTTTAAGACGGTTTATATGATGTGAAAATGATTAAAAAAAATTGATAAAATAATAGTATGTTTTCAAAAATATAAAATCATTATTAATTTTATATCATGCATTTTAAATGTAGATAAATCAAAACTAATGGAAAAGACATATATATTAACAAAATTGGTTCAAAGAATATTGACTTAGGACTGTTTAGATTATGAAATAGGAATGACAATGAGAAAGAAGGGAATAGGAATGGGTCACGAAAAAGATTACAAGAGTTTGGGTTATAGAGAAGAAGGTGAGTAAAGTATCATGAAGCTATAAAAAGAGAAAAAAACATATCTTAGAAAAAATTATTTTTTTCTCGAAGAGGATTACTCAATCGCACCGATTCACAGGGGTGTGGGATTACTTTGTGAAAAGAGTTCCACTCCTTTAAGAAATAAATATTCATCCCTTTGTTACATACCAAAGGAGAGTATGTAACAAAGGCTGGAAGTCCATGGGAACCACTCTCATTAGCCAAACTGAGCTTTAGATTATTTAAGTATCTAAAGTTCAAATCTTTATCTATATAAAACAAACACTCTCTACAAGAACTCTACCTTTTGTAAAGGCCCCAATATCTTACCTCAAATCAGTTTAGAGTATGTGGTTCTTAAAAATTAATGAGTTAAATATTAAAAAAATAAATAAAAATAAGAATCATATCTAACATTTTAAAAATTTGATAACAAAGGTCAACCATACAACTAAGTACAACTAAGTACAACCAAGCATAAAAAGCAATACTGCAACTAAGTCTAAATGAAGAAATGATCATAGTTTTAGGCTGTGTTTGATTACAACATGAAAAATATGTGGAAAAGAAAATTTTTCTATAGAATATTTTCCATGGAAAACAAAAAAAATGGTTTTTGATTGGCATCATTTTCTGACTAGAAAATCAAGAATTATTTATGGAAAATTTTTATTTTGTTGTTTGATTGCTCCTATTTTCCATGGAAAATGTAATATTTTCTATGGAAAAAATCTTATTTGTTGTTTGATTGCATCAATTTTCTCCATAAAAAAATTACATTTTACATGAAAAACTTTTTATATTCCCCAAGGAAATAGTATTTTTGGCTACCTAAAATGCTATTAATCCTAATCAACCATTTTTTCTATTTTGTGATCATTCAAAAAAAAAATTATTTATGAATTACTGACTTTAAAAAATCATCATATTAAATCATTCAAATAACATAAATCATTTATATTCCTCAAAAAGTTGATATAGTAAACCACAAAGTTCAAAATTATCTTTGCAAATATGTCTATTGTTTCAAAGTACTCCAACTAAAAAAAATTCAAAGTGCACATATTTCTTCCATTGAAGCAAAACCACAATTCGAGATATGGATCACTTGCCAAGCTTGTGATTAACCCATGCATGCAAAACGCTTTATCATTGATCTCAAAGAAGAAATGAGCCTCTTTTTCATCATGCACAAATATTTACATGAGAACCATAACATCATCATCCGCAAGACCCAATTCTCGGACTTTCTCTAGGTTGACTTGTACATAGATGTGACTTTGACTTGCTTGCTTTTGGAACTCATTGGCTATTTCTTGTGAGGATTGAGTAATAATTGTGAGCACTAAGGTAGCATCATCCATAGGTTTTTGACGGGACTTCTCTTTTTTTCTACTTCATTGGTGCATTGGCTGTGCTAGAGTGACTTGGGTGTGCTTCCTCCATTTCATCTTCATCCCATAAACCAACTCCCACCGGGTTAGTGATGTCATCATCATCATATTTCTTCCATTGAAGCAAAACCACAATTCGAGATATAGGATCACTTGCTTCAAAGCTTGTCAGATCTAATCCCCTAAATAGCCATGCAAAAAACGCTTTATCATTGATCTCAAAAGAAGAAATGAGCATCTTTTTTTCATCATGCACAAAATATTATACATGAGAAAACCATAACATCATCATCCATGCAAAAGACCCAATCTCGGACTTTCTCTAGGGTCGACTTGCTACATTGATGTGACTTTGACTTGCTTGCTTTTTGGAACTCATTGGCTACTTCTTGTGAGGATTGAGTAATAATTGTGAGCACTCAAAAGGTAGACATCATCTATAGGTTTCTTTGACTGGGACTTCTCTTTTTTTCTACTTCATTGAGTGCAAAAAATCTGGGTCTGTAAAAAGCTAGAGTGACTTGGGTGTGCTTCCTCCATTTCATCTTCATCCCATAAACCAACTCCCACCGGGCCCACAACTAGGACGGACCACATGCTGGGCCGACCTTGGTGGTGGCGGGCCGTGCTGGCCCAAGCACGCATAGTGCATGGGCCGTTGTGGGCCCGGGGCATGCCGGGCCGGCCCGTTTGACACCACTAACTAAATCACAACCAATCATAAATATAACCACAGTTGTTTCTAATATCAATTAACCTTCACAGAACTTATAAAAGATAAAAAATAAAAAATAAAAATAAAATAAGAAATCAAACTCTAACGTGGGAGAATAAATGTGAAGAAAGGAGATTTTACTTAAGTGTGCTTCTCCCAAACAAGAGGATCCACTGTGACTCATCCGTTCTCATCCAAACCAAACCCACTCATCTTGAACAACTCTGTGATCTCCTTGTAATCAATTTTGAGAGTCTTCAACCTAGCCTCACATGAGCAACTCCTACAACCACTTGGTAATGTTCAAGTACTTTGCTGACAACCTTTGTACATTCGTCAGCCTTAAATCCATTTTCTATTCTTCTTGACCCCACAAACACCACCTCTAAAAGAGTATCTATTAGTGCTTGATCCATATTGCCTGACTAATGAACTTGCTTTTTCTTTGTTTCTACATGGGAAGAGGTTGGAGTGATTTCCTCAACATTACATGCAGAGGAGCTTGAGATTGTAGCAGGTCTAGCAAACGGATAAGCCTTGATTGCCAAATCATTGACTTCCCATTTTTTGTTTCACTTTAAAAATCAATAACATAACATAGCACATATATTGCTGAAATGTGCAATTAAGAGTACATAAGTGTAATATAAAGTTATGACAAAACATAACATAAGTAACTGAAATATGCAATTAAAGTGCATAAATGTATAAATATAAAGTTATGCCATAAAGTAACATAAAATAAGATGTCGAAATTTATAACATAACATAGCATATTAATTAATCATAATAGGTAATGTTATAACTACTGGTTGAAATTAGCCCACATAATATTAGACAGTGGATCTCTTTGTTTGGTCCATTCTACTTCAGATGTGATTCTGAGATTTGCATTAACATGTGTGTCTTCAGGTACATCAATATGCAAGGGGTTTATTTCATTGTCATTAACATCATCATCACTACAAAGATCATCTGAATCATCAATACGTAAGAAGTTATGCAAGGCACAACATGCAAAGGATGATCTTTGATTGTGTATATATGTCATGAAAGGATATGATTGATGCCTAAGACAGGCAAACCTCATTTTTCAACAAGCCGATAGTCCTCTCAACAACATTGCGAAGAGATGAGTGTCGAAAGTTGAATAGCTCTTTGTGATTTTTAGGAAGTAGACCCTGAATATCTCTACGATGATACCGCGTACCTCAATAGGGTGTAAGAAAACCAAGGACTAAGGGGAACCCAGTGTTGGCAAGATAGTATTTACCTATTATTATAAGGACGACTTTAGCAAAATGGTCATATAAGGTTCTTGTTATGATAGATTAAGGGATATATAACATACTGAGAGGAACTATCAACCTAGCTCCTTGCGGTGAGACTGCACTCCTTAACAAACGACCATCATGTATTGATCTTTCCCAACCAGCAAGCACATAGGTAATCCTCATATCAAATGTACATGCCACCAAAACATTTTGAGAAATGAGTTGTTTCCTATTCCGATACCTAGGTTGTTCTTTCACAAGGATATTAGTAGCAATATGAGTACCGTCTATAGCACCCACAACATCCTATTAAAGATATCTAGTTTTGAACATCGACATTTTTGACAACATCTCTATAAAGGTTAAGACATGCATTTAACACTCTATGGAAATAATAGTTAACAGTTTGGCCAGACCTAAAAAGTGTAAAACTTCCAACTCTGTTGCGATGGTCATGGTCAACTGTGTGCACAAAAATAGCTACTTGCTCTTCAACACTTACAAATAGGCTACCAGCTAACCCATAAGCACTTAAGCAATTGCACAAACTGTGGAATGCACCCATTTTCATCCTGAGTAGCTCGCGGCAAATCTTATCACTGGTGTTGAACATTCATTTAATGCTAACTCTCTCTCAGTTCTCCATTTCCTATGAGGGGCTCTGTGGATAATTCTATTTTGATAGTGTTGCCTCATATAACTATAGATCAATGAGGCTTGCATGACCATCATCCAAAATGTTATCCAAAGTTGATTTTCAATTAGTGCTCTCAGCATTCAATAACCCATGTAAATTATTAAATAAAGATAAATAAATAATATCTCAATTAAATAATTTGTTGCCCTAAGTATCTACGTCATGAACATTATTCATATATAACATAATTTACTAGATGTTAATTGGCATAAACAGCAGATAATGCTATGATGTCAATTTGGTTAAATGTATGCATAAACTAACATCACCAGTGCCCAGTGATAGAACCATAAATTAGAGGGTAGGGGGTGAATTGGAAAAAAAACATTCAACTAATAAATTTTTACTTTTCTTTTTATTTTGTTCATATGTTATAGTTAAGTTTATAAAAATCAGATGTTAAATAATAAATTTATACAAAAATCCTACTAAAAATATAATTTTATATATTATATAAATTCATTTGTAAAAATCAAAAACTAAAATATAGATTTTTTTTTAAAAATATACTCAAATATCAATAGATCAAATAATAATTTTTGTAAATATTTTAAAAAATATTATGTTTTATATTATAGCTATTAATTTGTTAAAAAAATTGATTTTTTTAAATAAAAATAAAAAATATAAAGAAAGAGATATTTTAAAAATTAAAAATAAACCCAAAAGAGAGAAGGAGAAAAATAAAAACCGAGAGATAAAAATATAAAAAGAGAGATACCTAATTTATAAAAAAATGATTTTTTTAAATAAAAATAAAAAACCTAAAAAAAGATAGAAATATTTTTAAAAATTAAAAATAAAAAACTAAAAGAGAGGGGAGAAAAAAAACCTATATATATATATATATATATAGAGAGAGAGAGAGAGAGAGAGAGAGAGCATGAAAAGGGGGAGGGGGTCGTCGACCACATGGAGGCTGCCGCTTCCCCTGTCCCCCTTTCTCCTTCCACCTTTTGCCAGTGCCTTTGTTCTCAAACTTGTTGTACTAATTTGATTATTTTAATAAATAAACATCCAATATTATATTATATATGAGAAAAGAAGCCCAACCCCCACCATAAGGGAAATCCCTCTTGAATGCAATAAAGAAACCCTTTTATGAATATATATATATATATATATATCTCTTATCTATGTTCTCTACTCTCTAAACTCTTCAAGCAAGCTTCCGCCATAACCGTTACTTCACCCAGGATGACCCTCGCATCCAGAGTAAGTTGAACGGCATCCCCAACATCCACTTCTTCGTCCCCGACAAGGCAGTACCGCTGTGGTGGATCTAGTGGTATCTATTATGCTTAATTAATCAATACAATTGTTAATGAGTTACTTCTCCCTAGTAATCTAATTATCAAAGTATTTATTTATTTATTTAATAATATTTTATGACTTCCATCTCCAACAAAGTACAAACTTCCAGATAGTAGACAAATCACCAAATAGAATACAAATTCCTCGATTATATGACAAAGATTGAAAATTCATATGCATATGCACAAAATAAAAACCGTAAATCAGACATTTACATGGATTTATGAAGAAAAGGGGAGAAAAAGGTCAAAAGATCTGACCTTGGTCGTTCCGGGTATAATGAAGATGATGGTTCCTCGATGATGAGACACTTGGCGATGTGGGTCTTGTGGAGTTGGGAGGTAGCGGGACGGATCTTCGACAGTACCGACTTGGAGCTTATAATTTTTTTTTCAAATAAGGCCCTCAGTTTTCCATGGAATAGTTTTCTTTGGGTTGGGAGAGGAAAAGTTTTCCACAGAGGAAAAAATTGTCATGTGACCATGTTTGATTGCCCATTTTTTCCATGAAAAATTTTTGCAATCAAACAACCTATTTGACTGGAAAATTCTTGATGGAAAAATTTTCCATGGAAAAAATGGTCAATCAAACACAGGCTAAGTGTTTTTTTTTAAAATTCAGGAATCAGAATAAATATGATGATTTCAGGAACCATGCACTTTTACCTTAAATTAACTAACACTGATTAATGAAGATAATGAACACATGATGGTAGGATTAATTCTAGAGATCTGAGTTAGCTTGGAAGACAACAAACAGTTTTAGGGACCTTGTTTGACAATGGTGGCTAACTCTGGTACCATCTGGTTATGGTGCTTTTATCATCACTAAAAAACTCAAGTTTCTCAAAAACTTCCTCAGGTCCTAGGCTAGGGATTCCTTTGGCTTGTTTGACATCCACAGAAACAAGCTTGTACTTGAGTTTGGCTCCCTGGATATCCTTAAAGAAGCTAAAGCGCTTTCCACAAAAGAATCAGCTAGAGAAGTCAAGGCTCACTCTCAACTGAGTTTGGTTCTCGAAAAAGAAAAGATTTTTTGGAGACAAAGATCGCGAGTCAACTGGTTGCGGGAAGGGGACCCCAATACTAAGTTTTTTCATACTATGGCGAATGGGCATCGAAACCATAAACACATTAGCCGTATACTTTTAGAGAAGACTTGGGTGGAAAATGATTCAAAGATAGGGGTGGCTTTCTCTAATCACTTTCATTCGCTCTATGGTACCAAGAAAAGCTTTCACTTTTTAGCTGACTAGGCTCACCTCTTCCATCTCAAACCCCAACTTGACCTTAGCACTTTGGAAGCCCCTTTTTTGCTTGTAGAAATTAAAAGAATGGCTTTTGATCTGGCTGCAAATAAAGCTCATGGGGCCAATAGATTTCCCTCTATCTTTCTTCCAGAACCATTGGGACATTATCCATCATGACTTGCTATGACTCCGCCAGGATTTCTTCTCGGGGAATACAAACTTGGAATGCATCAACTAGGGCTAATATCGTTCTCATTCTAAGGAAGAATGATGCCTCCGAGGTTGAGGACTTTTGTCTAATTAGTCTTATTAATGCCCCCTTAAGATCATTTCTAAGATCCTGGAAACTAGACTTAGTCTTGTAATCAACTCGTTGGTGGGCAAAGTCTAATTAGTGTTCATTAAGAGTCCTATCATCTTGGATAACATTGTTGTGGTGGAAGAATTAATCTTTAGCATCCAAAGTGCAACCTTAACGGACACATCTTCAAGGTTAACTTTGCCAAAGCCTTCGATATGATACACTGGGAGTTCTTTTTTGACATCCTAGTTGCAAGGGGTTTTGGGGAGAAGTGGACCTTTAGGATTCACTATATTTTGGAATCTTTAAAAGCAAATATCCTAATAAATGGTTTGCATTTAGGGTATGTCCATTATCAGAGAAGCCTTCGTGAGAGTGACCCTTTTTCCCCTTTGCTTTTTGTTTTGGTCGCAGATGTTCTCAGCACTATGTGTTCTCACGCTCTCTCTTCTAGAATTCTTGTTGGGGTCCCCCTCGGTTCGCTAGACAATTTGTGTCATTTGCAGTTTGAGGACGATCTTCTACTTATCACAATAGGAGGATTGGAAGACTTGAGAATCTTAAAGTTCATTCTTCTCACCTTTGAAGGTTTATCTGGTTTGGTGGTTAATTTTCTGAAAAGTTGTCTTTACTCAACCCTCCAAGGTATTTCTCCTACAAAGGTGGAAGTCACTATACTGAACTGCTCGGCGAGCTAGTTATTAGTGTTTTATCTCGGTATCCTATTCTCCAGGAAGCAACCTAGAAAACAAGATTTGACCAAATTTACTCTAGCTATTAGTAACTGCCTTGCTTCTGGGAAATCTCGATTTCTCCCTTTAGGTAAACGCATTGTTCTGATCAATTCCATGTTATCTGTTTTGCCCTCCTATTGGATGTCTGTGTTTGATCTACCTATATGGGTGTGTAGAGAGATCTATCAGGTCAGACGTGATTTTTTATGGAGTGGCTGCGATATCTCCAGACCCAAATACCTACTAGTGGGTGTGTCATAGATATGCGAATCTAAAGGCCATGGTGCGTGGGCATTCTGAATGTTTTCAATCTTGCCCTGTTGAGGAAATGGTGGTGGAAATTCTCTAGCAACAACACTAACCCTGTGTTGTCCAGAATCATTTCTTTCAATTATATGCTTGTTAGTGGTCTGATTACTTTACTGCACTCTACGCCTAGAAAAAAAATCTTTATTCCGAAAAGGACCTCTTAGGTACAGAGAAGCATTCTTGGCTAGCATTGAGTCTACTGTAAAGGATGGGGAAGGCATCTCCTTTTGGTTAAACCGTTAGTTGGAAGGTAGTACGCACAAAGATAAATGGCATGACCATTACAACCAATGTCGTGATCCCTCTCAGGTCGAGTGTGAATGTTTTACATTCTGGCCAGGACCCGATCCTCTTGGAGCTCCCTTTGTTGTGGCTTCAGACATCCATTTCTTCTTCCCAAGGAAGGGACGTTAAGACCTGGAGGTGGAATCAAAAGGGTTCCTTGGTCAAATCCTTTTATTCTTTCCTCAACGATAGGGGGACTCGTTGTGTCTTTGGGGAATCCCTTTAGAAATGTCACTGCCCCCTTAAAGTTAAGGCCTTTTTCTGGCTAACCTTTCACAATAAAATTCTTACTCAGGTAAACTTGGCTAGGCCAAGATGCAACCATATCTCTACTAGCACTTGCTTGCTTTGTAAGGCTGCTAAAGAAGAGAGTGTCCATCTTTTGTTGAGTTGCTATTTTTTTTGCAAGAATATGGGTACACTTTCCAACACTTTTTAGAGCTGCAATCCCTATTTCCCTGATGGAGGCTTGGACCTCTTGGGGGTTGCAAAGGGTTTCTTATTTCTAATCCCTTGAGGTTTATTCTTATCAGAGCCATATGTTGGAAATTCTGGATCGAACACAATAGACACATTTACCTTGTGGGGGGCGGCGGTACCCTGGACATAGTCCTTTCAGGCAGTGGTTCTCTTTTACATTTTTCAAATAAGCACTATATCATTTGTAAAATTAACCATTTGCTCATTGCTTGGTTTGATGCAGGTCCTGCCTCAGTCAAATCCCAGCTCAAGAATTCCCTCCAAAAGATCAAGCGAAGCCTAGTTTTTATGAGTCCTAGGTCTCTCGCTGCTCCCCTGGAACAGGAAACTCCAGTTAGCACGCTTGTTGCCCTTTCCCCGGAGAATGAGATGCCTGTGAACCCTAAGATTCCCTACCCCTGATCAACAAGCTCCAGCAAGCCAACTTGCTAGCGTGCCAGATGTCCCTCCCATTTCCGGCACCCATTTAGGTTGATTTTTTTCCCCTTTGTGTATCTTTCAACCCTTGGATGATGCTTCTATTTGTTCTTACTAGATGTTCTCGTAGTTCCTCCTTTTGTTTCTAGTTGTATTTCACCTATGGTGACTCGCCATTTTTTTTGTTTTTTTTTTTTTCCATTGTTTTTAGTATGATGTCATGTTGTACATTTTCCCCACTTTCGTTGCATAGAGTATGTGTTTTATCAAATTTTTTTAAATAAATAAATAAATCCAACATTTCCAATTTTCTAGTAAAAGAAATAAACTAAAACTCATAATTAAAAATAAATAATTTATTTATTTATTAACGATATAAGAACCAATGAATGCGGTACACCAACGTTGAACCACCTCCCTCGTAGTCCAATCCATCTGGCAAGACACCACCACCACCACCTCTCTCTCTCTCTCTCTCTCTCCCAAAACAAGAGAAAGCAAGGGAAGGAGAAGAGGAATCGAATCTCCGGCACCAAAATTAGAGCTTGGACGCGCCCTAAATCTCCTCGAGGTGCCCTCATGGAGCCCCTCTCCAAGAGGCCGAGATCCGAATTCGATGGCCCGGGCTTCCGCCACCTTGCCGCAGGTACGATTTATCTCGGTTTCTTTGCTGTTTCTAATGATTTTTCTGATTGAATTTGATGGTTGATGCCCTTTTTGTATTTATGATTCGGATGGAGAACTGGAGTGAAGGCATCTTGTTATGATAGTTTGATGTTGAATTTTGGATGTCTGATTGTTTCAATTGGTCGGGAATGAGGCGATTAGGTGGTGTTTTTGTCAATCAGCCTCTCGGTTTCTTATTTTAGTTGGCTTTAAGCAAAAAAGCTTGAATTTTGGTGATTGGGCGAGAAGTTTGTTTAGACTAATGGAGGCCGGAGGACCATGGATGGTCTCTCTCTTCTTTGGAGCGGCTCTCCAATTTTTGGAGAAGACCGGGAAATATTTTGATAAGGGGCTTTTAATTATGTTCTTTTTGTTGGAATTCACAGAGTTTGGGATTGATATGGTTGAAAGTAATTGCAAGTAATCTATTTTGATTTGTTCCCTATACAAGCGATGACACATGTTTAAAAACAATGAAAAAGAATAATATGAATCTAATACTTCTCTTGTTGTCAAGTGCCTTTTGTCTAGTTCCCTGATTTGTACACTAATATATATGTTTTTGTTTTATGCATGTGGTGCTATTGTGCTATATTTACCAGGTCTGTGTTTATGTGAATCATTCTACACGTTGCACCCTATAACTGCACGAGATTATGTGGTCTTAGAGTTAAGTAAATATTCTTTGGGCAGCTTGGAATCACTCTATGAAAATATTGCCACTTTTATAAATAGTATAGATTTTCCAGTGAATCTTGAGCAACGTAGCTGAGAAGATCTATACTTTTCTGAATTATTGATCATTTAACTGATATTAAAAGATATGGCGCCGTTATATTTATATCAAATGATATTAAAAGATAAACTTGAACAATTTATCTGCATCACTGAAGAATCTTGCATGAGACACAATCTTTGCAATGTGGCAAGCAAAACTATTTCCAAACTCACATGCATAAAAAAATCTTTCAACATTGAGAGGTGCAAGTTAGGCAGAGTCTCATGACCTAGAAGGGGATCACATCTAGATTGTATCAGAGTGAAACTTGATTGTAGAAGTTATTAAAAGAGATTATCTTGTGATTTAAGATCTTGCAATGAGTTGACTTGGAGTAACAGTTTTTACAATTTACCTTAAGTGGTGTTTGTATAGTGAAATCTTTTTTGAACAACTACTATAATATTCTTTACTTTAGGGGAGGTTCATCTTTCTGGTTCCCTTATATGTTAGTGCATACAACAATTATGAAAATGTTGAGAAGGGCACTTCCCATTTCTTTTTTACCACTCATTAGTTTTTATTGAGGAAACAATGATTTGTATGTTTCTAATAACTTGGTGTTCTTTGAAATCTTTCCATAGTCTTGCTGGTTGTTATATGTTTAGGATTGCCAGTTATATTTTTCAAAACTTTTTCAACATTTTGCACAAGTTGAGCCCATTGAATTTTGTAATCACTTGTATCCTACAGTGAGAATGTCTTTTTAGAAATAAAATAAATAAATAAATAAATGTCTTAAAAAATGTAAACCTATTTTTGAAATTTACAGGAGTTAGTGTTCTTCCTAAATTTTTAGCAAGTTTACATTTCATTAAAAGTTGTACTTGCAGTGGATAACTTGGGATCAGCTTCACCCACTTCATTTATAGTCTTGTGCTTGTGTTCTATTTGTCTTGACAATTTGTGATGATTAGATGATACAGTGATGAGATTATCTTTGAATGGAAAATTAAAATTTTCATGTATGATCATCAGCAGCTATTGTTCATGTTTCAAGGCATCTCATGAATGTGTATCAATATACCATTTGAATATGCCTTTGCATTTCCTTTTTCTTCCTGCTGAATGTATGTATTTTAAATTTATGAATGTGGCTAGTTATTTGACATGTTGCTATTTTGTGGCAGATGGAAGAGATGTTGGGCAGCAATCTTTTTCACCAGCTGGCAAGCCAAAACCTTGCATGAAATTTTTCAGGTGCTTCCCTAGTTTTTGGTATCTATCTAGTTCTAAAATTCAGTTATTGAACTAATGCTTTAACCTTGTCATAATAACTGCTTGTGAAAAAGTTGGCCGAGAGCTCAAAAACTACTATAAACAAAATTTGTCTTTGAAAAAAAAGATAAGACTGGAGTTGAAACTCTTGACTAATGCAGGATGTCCATCTATTGATGTAATATTTGTCAAAGAGATATTAACATTTGTGCCAATCAGGACAAGTGATCTATGAGAATGACAAAGAACATATTGGGTAGTGTTGAAATATGCTTAAAAGTCAATCCGTTGATATTGGCCTTTGGGATCCATGTGATTTTTTTTTTCTTTCATATCAGCTTCAAGGAAATGAGCATATCTCTGAAGAACATTTTGTCTGCCATTTTCTTTTGAAATAGTGATTTAGTAAATGATGCACAGGCCCTTCTAGTTTTCATTTTGCCATTGCTTTTAGAACTAATTTTAATGTGGCAACACTTTGCTTACCTCATCTTCTTGTGTATCTCTCATTGTTTTCAGTACATCTGGTTGCCCATTTGGTGAATCTTGTCACTTCCTCCATTTTGTGCCTGGGGGCCTCAGCTCTCTTGGTGTGGCACCTGTTGCCTCACTTTCTGCTGCATCTTCTGCTGCCAATCAGAGAAAGCCAGCAGCTGGCCCAGGTGGAGATCCTAGTGTTACAGTTAATGGATTCAAAACAAAGCTGTGCAATAAGTTTAATACGCCTGAGGGCTGCCGATTTGGTGACAAGTGCCATTTTGCTCACGGGGAAAGTGATTTGCGGCCAGCAAATAACTTGTCTCGAGGAAACAGAAGACCAATGTCCAATGGACCCCTAGTTCGTGCACCATCTCCAGCCTTCAGCAATAGGCCTAATCCAGCTGGCTCCCCGACCCTTTCTGTGTCTGAACCAAATTTCGCCTCTCAGGGCTATGTGCAACTAAATGAATACGGTGCTCCAGATAACAATGATGCCTCTGCTGTTTATCCGGCTGGACCTGTAAGTGAAAATGTATCAGTTTGCTGATAAAAGAAGTCTGCTGGCACTTGTTTTGTCAATTGGAAGATTGGATTAGTTCAATGACGGTTCTCTTTGATTGTTGAAGGTGGAGTGCTGTGGGCAGGTAGAAGATGGCGATTATCTTCTGACATGATTCCCAGCTTTGGTTTTGTTTTTGTTTTGTTTCATCTGTAGCTTGTTTTAGCAGAACATCAGAAACATTAAGATATATTTACCAGAAGAGAGAACATGAATGGACCTTTTTACTGCCAACTGGCTACTACAGCATTCCTGGTTCTCCTGCTTGAGGGAACTAATAGTGAAACATTACCATGTTCATTATTTATTTCATGCCTTGTAACCATTGTAGAACTTGATTTAAATGTTGGTGTTTGTTGAATATATGCTCCTTGTAATTGAAGTCTGTAGCTTTGCGGTTGATAAATGCACTGTCTTTCTATTCTTTCACTTGTTGCACTCTATCCTAATTCCTTCTGCCATGTCAGCATGGTGCATTTAACCTCATGAATGGTAAAAGAAAACAAATGAAGTCTACTGTTGGATTGAGATACATTTGCTTAACAATAAATTATGCAAAAGCAACTTAATGCTGTTGTTGGATTATAGGAACTCTGATCTGGCCTCTTATTCATATGCGATATACAGATTTTTTCCTCCTTTTCATGCAGATATCTCAACAGGTGAAGGACTTGTCAGTTTGCTTAATCTGCAGGAATGTAACCATTGGTGATTATTTTGGTCATATGTTCCATAGCAGCCTACTGCTTCACTGTGGTATCCACATTTCAGTGGCGAGACAAGATTGAAGGTTTGGCTGCCAACTTAAAACATCTTTCTCTTATACTCATGCATTGTGATTCACTAATTTCCTCCTCTGTCTACAGCAAGCGTTTGAGAACATTTCATACTATTACAACATGTGGATATTACAAGGACAGAAATTATAGGAGTGCAGGCTTTGCTTTAATTGATGTAAGTTCTGATTTGGATCCTTGGTATATATGCATGACTTACAAAATGGATTTCATGCTTTATATCAGTGCATACAAGTCTTAGTCTAAGAGTGTATATGTATATACATATTGCTTTCTTATCTTATTTTCTTCTTTACTCCTGCATCCTCAGAAATTTTCATGACCTGTATTTCTGAACTTGAAATTAATCATTATCTGCAACTAAGAAGAAAAATATATACTATTTAATGTACCCTCATTTATACTAGCATTAGCTTAACATCCTTTACCCCTTGAATCTAAATAAAACCAGCCCCTTTCAGTCCTCAACAAAGGTCTAGGTTATTTTACATGAGACTTAATGGATGTGATTCATGACCAATATATGCTGATGTTCTTACATTTTAGCATCATGAATACTCCAAGACCATTATGAATGCACCCTCACTGGCGAACATCTTTGTTAATGGTTCTATGTAGGTGAACAGTTCTCCGTCCACTAAACCATGCCTCTTAGGAGATAAAAACGTCACGCCTTTTCTTCGGGTTGTTTGGCTCTGGGTTCCCTTGCCTCATCATTGCCACGAACTCCTCATAGTTGATTCTTCCATCCTGTGGATAAATGATAGTGTCTTCAAGTGAGTCAAGTGACAACATAAAATCTAAACATTTAAAGAGAAGTATATGTAGTTCACTCACATTGTCGGCATCAGCATCAGAGATAATGTCCTTTATTTCACGACCATCATACAATCCTTGTGCCTTGAGAGCTTGCTCGAGCTCCTCTTTGGTTATGTATCTAGAATATAAAACCGAAGTGTTATTGGCATACAACAAAACGTGTTCATGATTCAGAACTGTTAACATGATATCACTTTTGCTGCACTTACCCACTGTTGTCTGTATCAAAGTACTGAAACGCTTTGTAGAGATGGTCTTCTCTGTCCATTCGGTTTATGTGCATTGTCGCTGTGATAAATTCCTCATAGTCAATAGTTCCATTACCATCGGCATCAGCCTGTTATGAATAACAAAAAGGCAAAGGTGATGTTAGGATAACCAAGACACTCTGAAGTAGTTTGTTACTGATCTGAATACAAAACTTACGGCTTCCATTAGTTGTTTGACTTCACTCTCAGTGAGCTTTGTTCCTTGCTTTTGTAGCCCTTGCTTCAGTTCTTCTAGTGTTATGCTTCCACTGTTATCTGTGTCCATGTTCTTGAACATCTCCTTCAACCCCCTTATCTCTTCCTCTGATAAACAGCCTGCAATCACCTGCAAGTTAAAAAGAAAAGCCAGCAAGTTCATTTCTAGATTACACAATTCCTTCAGGACAGGGTGTTTGCTCAGTTTGATACATAATGAAGTGAATAACTAAAATGGCTGATGTATGGAACATAGGATACATATATATATATATATATATATATGAGAAGGCGGTCATAAATTTCAGTGGAGAAAGGCATGGTCTGATGATTTAATTCTATTCAACTAATTGTACTTATGGACATTATGGTAGTTAAGGACTAGCGATATTAGCAACATATGAAACTTTTTTCTCATCAAAGTTCCATATAAATATATAGTGCATGCCAACTGCATTTACAATGTTCTAGCCAATCAATCACAACTGTATTTCCTTTGAGATTAGTATTTTAAACAAGAAGTTTACCCTCAGAGCAGCTTTCTTGAACTTGTTCATTGCTCTGAATTGTTTCAGCCTGTTAAGAACAGCATTGTCTAGTGGTGTATCAGGTGCTTCTCCATCCTCTTTGATCCATGGATGATCTGCCACAGAAATTCATCCCATTTTTATTGGGATTAACAACAAAAGAAACACCCAAGAAACAGTACAGTATCACATTAATTGAACATACAAAGTATTAGATTACTTGTCAAAGTTTACTGTCATATTATATTATCACACTCCATTCTACAGTAGTTTTTTACTTCTGTTGATTGTGAGATTAGTACTGTGCTTACTTACCTTAAGCAAGTGGTGAAAACGAAAAAAAAAAAAACTCCTAGTGCTACTGAATTAGTAAATTCTTAATATGAAGATTAGGTCTATCATAGCAGAACATCAAAATAATAAGTAGCCTTTTCCTGCTAAAACTACGCACGAGAAACTAGGAATGTTATGCGACTCACTAAGGACTTCAAATGCTGTTATTCTTTGCTTGGGGTCTGATGTTAGCATCTTCTTGACCAAATCTTTTGCACCAGCAGAAATTTTTGGCCATGGATCACTACTAAAATCAACTTGTCCTCTCAGGATTGCATTGAAAATTCCATGTTCAGTCTCTGGTAATAGCCAAAAAGAGACAGAAATTAAACAAACTCTAGCCATTGAGGATGAACAGAAACTAAGAAGAAGAGAAAAAGTACCGGCCCAGAAAGGAGGAACTCCACAGAGGAGAATATAGAGCATGACTCCCACACTCCAAATATCAACTTCTGGTCCATATCTTCTTCTCAGGACTTCTGGTGCTATGTAGTAAGCACTCCCAACTATGTCCCTAAACACCTCACCTGTCCCAGAACAACATCAAGTTATAAGTTTCATATCAAGATGCTATTTCTCTCATCAAGCACATGCACACTAATTCATAAATTTAATTGCAGGAAACCTTGCTTGAAGAACACAGAGAGGCCGAAATCAGTTGCCTTGAGAGGCGCATTTTCATCCTTGCTCAACAAGAGAAAATTCTCTGGCTTGAGATCTCTATGGACCACACCCATAGAATGAAATGTATGAACAATCTGAACAATGGTCCTCAGCAGAGAAGCAGCAGCGCGCTCCGTATAATGCCCCTTAGCAATAATCCGATCAAAAAGCTCACCTCCGGCGCAAAGCTCCATCACCAAATGCACTGATTGCTTATCTTCATAAGCTCCTTTCAACTCAACAATGTTTGGTTGCCCGGTAAGGTGGTGCATGATCTGCACCTCCCGTCGAACATCCTCGATATCCTCCTTATTAGCAAGCTTCCTTTTGGTAATTGTCTTGCAAGCAAACTGTTCACCAGTGGCCTTATGTGTGCAAAGGTGTGTGACACCAAATTGGCCACGGCCGAGTTCTTTGCCAATGGAATATGTTGCACGAACATCTTCCATAGGACGGCCGAGGACCGGACCAATGGCGGCCGGCTTCGCCGGAGGCTTGGTTGGGGCTTGAGGTGTAGGAGCTGGCTTCTGGGATGGCTTGGGTTCCTTGGAGGTGGCTGGAGGGGGAGGAGTGGAATTGGAGGACTTGCCATTGGAGAAGCAGTTGCAGTTACCCATTGTGGTGGAGATGGGGAAGGAGAGGTCCTTGAAGGGGAAGGGGTAGGCTTCCCAATCAAAGAACAAGGTCCATGTATTTGGTTGGGGGTTGAGCAAATGAAGATGGTGAGAGGAGACCAGGTAGGATCAGTGGGGGATGGAGAGGTTTGGAGGAAATGGCGGGAGAGGGCTAACTGTTTGTTTCTTCTGTTACTTTTCTTTAAATAGACTCTGAGATTGCATCCCTGCCGTTGGTTTTGCTTTGATATTCGTGCAGGAGTTTTTTTTTTCTATGTTTATGATTGAAGATTGGAGATTCTGTTTTGAGCTCAAATTTTCTGTTAGATCTTATCTTTTTGGTGAAATGATGAGTGATTGACATGGATTTTAGAGTTTCTTGTGTTTATCTCTTTCTGAATGTTATTTCAGGCATCTGAAATATAATCTATGATTCAAGATTATTAGGTTTTATTCAAATTTATTTTATATATATATAATCAAGTTGTGAAGATATGGTATCTTTTGATTTTTAAGATATTATTCCAAATAAACAAACTTACTAATTTGGTCCTAAAGAAGAATGATATTAGATTTATACTAATTTGGTTTCTCCAAATTTAATTATGTTTTGGAAATAATCTTGTTATTTCCACATCATCATCATCATCATTATTCTATAAGTCGTGTTTTTTTATTTTTATATAATACGAATTTAGAAATTTATTAGATATAACTTTCCCAAAATTTGGTAAAAGAACTACCAAAAAACAAACAAAATATACTACAATAATAAAAAAAATTAAAGCTTTAAATGATAATAGAAGAAACTATATACTCACAAAAAGAAGGATAAAATTCAAGTAATTCATACTACTTCCACAGTTTCTTATTTTGAGTCCCATTCATTCAAGGTTTCTCAATTAACTGATAACAGCGGGTGTAATTTGCAAAATAAAAATAATTAATAATAATAAATACAACATGACTACTGTCTATTGACACATGTTCTTGTATTACAACCTTAACAATTTAAAAAGAAAAAAAAAAGAACAATTTATTGAAATCACATCAATTGAAGGTGTGATGAAAATAACTCAATATGTTGGAATAGAAGGATCAGCTTTGACAGCATATGCATGAATGCCTCCTGCAATATTGAATACCTTCTTGAATCCCTGCAAAAATTTATTGCCAATATTAATTAGAATCAGCTCTAGTATGTGATGCTCATGAACACATCTTGTAACGATCGAAGATACATTCTTGATATGAAACTCTTCATTACTCGATTTTTTAGTACGACAGGAGTTTTATATACCTGGGTCTGCAACCATTTAGCTACTTGCATCGATCGCACTCCATGATGACACTGAACCAGGAAAAACAGGTTACTGAAACAAACAAAGAATGCAGTCTAGTTGATCTTTCTGATTTAACATTGTAAGCAAATAGTTTGTGATCACAAGCAAATGAGCTGAGCTTAAAGAAAAAGAAATCATCCTACCAATACATAGACGTCCTTCTGAGGATTGAACTCATCTGTGATTAATGATCCCCATGTCCCAAACTGACGCAAAGGTAGAACTTTGAAACCTGGCAATGAGGCTATATCTCTGCCATGAAAATACAAGAAACAGCACATGAGATGATGAAGCATGATTATATGTTGTATGGAACCAGAAATACTTTCAGTGTACATACTAAGTTCTAGCAGGAAAAACTATAATAGTCAAGCGCAGGTTCTACATAAAACTTTTCTTAAAGGCTGGAAAAATTAACTTATACAGAAGATAACATTAGAGATTATCACAAGCAAAATAGTTGCTTTAGCTGTATATGTGAAACTAGGAAGTTGACATTTATTTTGTCACAAAACAATCAGAGAGCAAGTTCTACAAGGAAATGAAACCAGAGGGCAACCATATATTAACTTTTGATCTCAGTATATCAGCATATACTTGAGTGATAGCTTTAACAATTGCTAGAGACTAGAAGTTTGAGAATTATAGCTAAGAAGAAGGTAGTACACTTCTTCAGGTTCTCGGACATCAATCAACTGAGCTGTTTCGACAAAGCTTGGATCCTGCATTTTTGAGTAAAATTCTTCTGGTCCAATATCTTCAAGTAGAGATTCTTCCCTGAAACATACATGCACAACTGTCTTCTTGAAATTTCTCTGGAGAAATAATTAATTAACAAAAGAACTCTTAAATAACCTTTCAGAAAGAACTTGCAAAAGGTGCCAGCCATATTTACTCTTGCAACGCACAACTTTATTCAAGGGTGCAGTAAATGCGACTTCCTCAAATTCTGGTATCTGGAAGGCAACATTAGAAAATCTTCACCTATTAAACTGCAAGCATTGTGGTGCTTTGATACAAGAAGTCACGAGGAGATTAATAATGACAAGTTGACGTCAAACTCTTCAAACCGAATTGAACATGACTTTGACATATGCATTAGATGAAAAGGTAACAACCATAGAGTGCAAAATATCCCTCATGCCCTATAATAATATAGAGATGGTAAATGCTGGTATACTTATTTTCTTTTTCAGGATTTATAACTTGAATACGCTTGCTCTATTGCAATATCAAAAAAGTTATTTCCTCCTATTTAACTATCACAACTAATCAAATTATATAATCAAAAAATATGTGCATGAGGCGAATGTATATGCCTTTCCCAAGGAGAAAAATAACAGTTGGAAGCTCTCATGCAGCAGAATCACTAAGTCTTTATAGTTGATATGAATTGACACATGGCCCTGAAATGCTTCTTCTCTAGGCATCACGATTTTTTTCTTTCCTTGTTTCGCCAATTTGATTGTTGAACACAAAGTATAAAGACCTTGAAAAATTACTAAATTCAGAGCGAGATAACGCATTAGGGTTCATTTGGATTCTGGACACAGTGACTTGTTTTCTAGGAGCTGGTATTAGTAAGTCTCGGTGATCTTTCCCTTTTACAAACTACATCTACCTAATAGATAGCACATAAAGTTTTACATACCATCTGCCCTCTTCTCACCCATCCAAGCATACCACCAATTTCTTTCGATGGGCAGATTGAATATTCTGTAGCTAAATCACTTAAATCTTCTCCTGAAAGAAAAAATGAAAAGTTATCTTTTAATTTAATATATATATATACATATCTATATATAAACATAATATCAGAAAATGATCTTCGCTTAAATAGGCAGGTGTTGGCAAAATGCATGACAGGCTTGGCAGCATAAGGACATGATCAAACATTTATTTGCTGATGTTCATGATAAATGATTATGGTAAATATATTGGCAATGCTCAGGTACATGCTTTCTTCTTTATGACTAGTGCTATTGAGTTAATAAGGAGATACCAATCCAAATCATAATGTTAAATGAATAGATATATTTTCATTAAGCCATTTTACAAATTACAATCTAGTGCACTAATGCATCAAACTATGTCATTGATGAATAGATTACTCGGACACCTCACAAGCTATGTTATACTTGAAATTTGCTAAAAATGTGGGTAGGTGCATTACTTGAGGTTGTGTTTCCTTTTTCCAACTAAAAACATAGAGCTCAATTTGAATTTTGCAAAACAACATAGCTGTAGTGTCACAGAAAAATTGAAGGAAAATCTCCGAGACCAAGGAAATATAATATTTGGCAAGCATGTTATAGTACTGTTTCAAGCAAATCCATATGATGGAATCCTTATTCATCTCATTAATATTGTATTACATTACTGCTTCGATTTTTCAAGCTGTGTTAGGATCTCTTCAAATATTACTGATATTTCTTTAACTACTCCTACCCCTTAATTAAACTCTTAGTAAGTTCAAGAAAATTTAATTTCATCACATGCATTTTCCTAATGAATTATCAAGTGTTCGAAACACCGCATGTCTAGCCTTTTTTGTTAGATTCTGAAGGTCTAGGCCACAAGGGAAATCTCATGCTAGAAGCTTGGATTCCTTGGGATTTTACTAATCTGATCACCTACACAGTAAAGTTAATATTGACAAAACCCAAAATGCATCATCATAGCAATCAATAGTCAAAAGACTTTTTCAAAGGTACTAATCTTTCTTCAAGATGAAAACCGAAAGTTTTGCCTAAGAGGGCCTTCCAATTGCTAGACTTATTCAGCAATCTTGATGACAGGGTTATTCGAGGTTAACCATGAACAACCAGCATAATAAAAATATAAAAATAAATCTCCATCAATATTGTTTACAAAATTTCATCACTTTGCAAGCCAACATTTAGCATAATCAATTAAGCCTAACATGACCTATATCTACAAGCAAGGCTTCCACTAACATGAGAAAAGAGCAAACAACTACAACACCAACCTCATCCAAGTAAACACTCCAGAACTTATACACAAAAATGTCACAAAACATATCAATAATAAAACAAAGCCAACTAGTAATTCAACCAAATAATACCTCCAGAAATCCGTTTTTGTAGCTCCACCAAGAGCTGAAGGTCATCTCCACCAACAAGCAAGTGCTGAACTAATATCTCTTTACTCTGCAACTCACCATTCCCAGCACTAAACCAAACTGCCAAAAAGCCATAAAGACAGTTCAACAAAGCAAAAAACTTGGAATTTCTTGATGGAAAAATAGAAAAAGAAAGTGATGGCAAACCTTTCCCTGAAGGTCTGGGGTTAGTTCCCATGAATGGATTCCAGCTAAAGAGAGAACAAGAGGAAGGAGGTGAAAAGGTGGGTGTGAAGAGTCTAGGGAGGTGAAGCAATGGAAGAGAAGAGTAGCAGGGGGCTCTCAAAGGAGAGAAGGGGAGAGAAGAAGAGGAGATGAGTGGGAGTCTGAGGTTGGGCAGGAAGAAGGATGGAGAAGAGAAGGGAGAAAGATGAGTTGTTCTCAACATGTTTAGCAAAAAAAATTTTGTTTCTTGCTCTGAACATCCAGAAAGATTGTCTTTGTGGAATTTCAAAGGAAGACAATATGTTGAATAAAAAAAGCCCAACCTGGTTCAAAGCCCATTGGGCCATTAATTAATGTTAATATTATTAATGTTTTTAAAAGATTTGAAAATAGTTAGAGTTGAAGAAATATTAATCCTTGATAATATTTGAAAAAATTATTAATTATTAGTTAATATAAACTGTTAATTAGAAAAAAAAACCTTTACTGAAGGGTGTTTAGATGGAGGATTTAGAATGGAAGGCACTAAAAGGCCTTAATTTTTTTAATTCCTTTTAATGTTTTAAATGGAAAGACCGAATAAAATATTTGGGATAAGGGTAAAGATTCAAAACACTCACAAGCAAATCACTCCTTAGGAGCTAGGTGCATGAAAAGAATAGTCATGACTCATGAGCTTCCAATTTCAAATTTTGGTTATAGTTGACAAAAAAATATATTTTTTAAAAAAACAATGTGACCAAAGCTCAAAGGAAAATTTTCGTTTGTCTCATGATCCGGATTAAAAGATTTTATTCCTCAAAAAGCGAATTAAACCATAAAAATATTTGTTAAAAAATTTAATAATTAAGAAAAATTAATGAATTTAATCCACTCTTTAATCCTCCATCCAAACACTTCTTAAAAATGTTGATGGTTGTCTGTATACTCCCTCCATTCACAATATATAACAAAGTCTTTTATGATGTCAAAACCAAGATTAAGAGTAAAATATCATTTTATGAAAAACATTATCAATTATTATTCTATCTTCTTTGCACATAATCAAAAGAGCTTACGAACGGCTTTTGGATTAATTAGTATGTGATTTTTTGCGTAGGGCATTTGTTTTGGGGAAAACCCGTATTGCGAAAAACAAAAATGAAACATTCAAAAGGTCTTGAGTTCAAAACTCATTGGAAGGAATAATGGAATAGAACGATTAACTCTCAATCTGTACGCACACCCTTAATGTATATAACGCTTGTTGTTTTGGTATCTCCTTCCACACACATTATCTTTCTCCTACTTTCGAAATTCTCCATATCTTAATATGAACATGCATCACTGATTGTTGTCATTGATCTCCTAATCATCAACACAGCAGTGGCGGAACTAGGATCCACTGGTGGGGGGCCTGAGGCAAAATGAAAAAAAAAAATTCACAGTTAACCAATAATATAAGTTTTGATTAAAATAACCATAATTTGAAAACATACACCATAAAAAAACATAAAACATTTATCTAGGGACACTTGAACTAGAATCGACACCAGTTCTAGTGTTGAACGCGCGAGGCATGCGATTAAGAGGAGGTAACTGCATTCGATGAGTTTGCATTTTCTGAAAACGTTGTAGAATTGCTTCATTATCAATATTTCCAAAAACCTCCCGCTCAATATAGGCAACCAGACTATCGTTCATCCATTCATCTCCCATTTTGTTGCGTAAGTCAGTTTTCACAATATTCATTGCGAAAACACCCTCTCAACATTAGCTGTCACAACTGGCAAAACCAATGTTAACTCAATAAGGCGATAAACAAGCGGGAAAATAAAACGTTTTTCTGTCTCAACCATCTTCCTAGCAAAATCTCCCAAGTCCCTAATATTTGTAAAATCTTCATCATGCTGCACATCGTAAATGAAGGTGGCAAGTTGATCCTCAAGCATCATGCATTCAGTCATTGAAAAATCTTCGGGATAAAGCTCTGCAAGGCGAAGTAGCTTCTGGATGTTAAATTTGGAGAATGAGTCCCTTGGATCAAGGCATGACATGAGAAGAAGTAACTCTGTGCTAGCTTCTGGAAAACGGTTTTGTATTTCTTGTGCAATCAAATCAATAACATAATATTGCAATGATAATAAAATTAGAAATAATACTAAAAGAAAATATCAATGGTTTTTATAAAAGCATAATAAATATAAAATAATAATAACCTCGCAGAAAATCTCCACACGGTAATGGTGAAAATGAGTAATGACTTGCCCCTCTCACCTAGAACGTCCACGAATTCTCATATTATCATCCATATTAGGTACTGGGATCAAGTTGTTTTCACAAAAAGAGCTAACCTCCTCCATAAATTCCTCCCATCCAGTCTCCCTTAAGCCTTGAAGCCGAGCTTTCACAGCCTCAATCAAACGCATGGCTTGAACAATATTCTGATCCTTTTGTTGTAAGGCAAGTGATAATTCATTTGTTATCCCTAACAAACGCCTCATCAAATACATTATGAATACAAACTAATAATTCTCCATTTTTTCAATTAAACTTGCCGCGATACCTCTATTATCATTAGAAGCACCATCATCATGCACATTTTGGAGTACCTCTAACACTGAAGTCCACATAGAGATTAGTCGAAGAATTGTAGTGTAATGTGATCCCCAACGAGTATCCCCTGGTCGTGCTAAGCTCGATTCTTGGTTTTTTCCTCTGCCACTGACTATCTTTTCTTTCTCTAACTGCTCAACCAACCTATCATGATGATGTTGCCGAAGTTGGTCTTTCCTTTTGCACGATGCTCCGGTCACATTAACAATCCTAGTAACATATTGAAAAAAATCACTCACAATCCTATTATCTTTAGCAATAACAACAATCACTAATTAAAGTTGGTGAGCAAAACAATGGACATATCTTGTATATGGATTTTCTTTTAGGATAAGTGCCTTCAAACCATTGAATTCACCTCGCATATTTGATGCTCCATCATATCCTTGCCCTCTTAGTCTTGAAAGAGACAACTTATGTTTAGAAAAATAAACAATCAACAAACGATTCTTCAAAGAAATGGCGTAAAGTGTCGGGCACATGAACCATAGCAAGGAATCGCTCTATCACATATCCATCTTTATTTACATATCGTAGAATAACTCCAATTTGCTCTTTCACTGAGATATCCCGAGCTTCATCAATCAAAAGGGAAAAATAATTATCCCCAATATCATCAACAATAACACGTGTAATCTCCGCTGCACAAGCATTTGCTAACTCCTTCTGAACCTTTGGGGAAGTCATTTGATTATTTCCAGGGGCGTTTTGATTAACTGTCCTCCAAACTTCTTCATTTCGTAGGCTATACCACTCAAGCAACTCAAGAAAATTACCCTTGTTCAATGAGCTCGAGGACTCGTCATGTCCACGGAAAGCTAGGCCTTGCTTCAAAAGAAAACGTGTCACATCCAAAATCGCAGTTAAACGAATATGGTATGCAACCTCCATCTCATGTGAATGTGCTGCTAATGGGTGTGATACACTTTGCCTTTGATTTTGGAAGCTTTGAAATTGTACTCTAGCATCGTTATGTGCACTGTTCACAGCACCAACATGTTCTATAAATTTTTCTAATGCTTTTTTCCAATTATTGAACCCCGTCTTGGTGAATGCATCTTCTCCTATTCGACTTACTCTGTTTGGCTTGCAAAGATAACACAAAAACAAAACACTACATCTTTGGTAACACAAAAACCAAGCATCCCGAAAGCTCCTCCTTTGTTTGCCATACTCTTTCTGTGGAAAATTGTGCCCAGCTGGTTGACAAGAGCCTCTAGTCAAATATTCCCTTCTAACTTGATCTCTAATCTCGATATCAAAATCTTCAATCAGCTTTTGCAATCCCGGGTCACTAATAATGTCATCTAGATCAAAATTAGCATGAGCATTCTTCTCACTTGATTCAGAGCCTAATGGTGCTTTGCAAGCATTAGATGACTCTCCACTTCATGGTCGTTTAATTAAAAATTTATCCATATTCTGCAATACGCAATTGATAATCCCAAATTTATCAAAGTGTTGGATGAGTCATCAAGACTATTTATTTTAGTACATTGGCAATATTGCTAATCAAATCATTAATCAAGATTAAAGAACAACTCAAGCTCAACATTTATACATTTTATTATTTTCATTAGCAGTTGAAGCATTGTGTCTAGTTGTGTGTAAAGCTTAGATTTAATTGGTGTTTAATCATGAATTAGTTGTTTAGTTATTCACATGTTAGTTATTCTTCACTAATCACTATGTTGTTCCCACTGAATACATAAGCATATTTACATAAACTCATTCACAATTTTGCAAGTGAAAGGAGCTTTGCATCACTGGTTGACTATCAAACAATTTTGCAAGTGAAAGGAGCTTTGCATCAACTAGAAGTCTAGAACAAGTAATGATAATAAAGAGCAAGTATTTATTTAATTTGCTAGTTAATCTCCGTGAAATAATCAAAAGTAGATGACTAGATGGTATAAGCTTACCTTGAATAAACCAAAGATAAGCAACTAAACAAGAGTTGGATTTTCTTAACAATTGGAACCTGCTTCCTGCCAGTGCCACAACAAAATGAGGAATAAAAAATTAATAAGAAACTTTATAATTAATTTTGTCAACAATGAAAGTCCTAGCTTTTAATTTGTAATTTGTAAACACATCATTCATTCATATTCACTCATTCACATATATGATATATTAAACAATAAAATTAATTTTTTTAAAAAAAAAGACAAACCAAATGAAACTCTCACCTTTGAACAACTGAACTATTAGCTGATTTTCAACAAACCCTCAAATCGGGCAAGATGAATTGATGCAGAACTCTCACTACTCAAGAGCAATGGAAAAGTGGAAATTGGAAAGTGGATTACCAAAATACCAGGCTGGATGAGTGGACTGCTAGAGCACTCACGGATTCAACAAGAATAAAAGATTAACATTGGGATTAGATGCTTTAAGCCTAATCAATTAGTTATGTTTTTTTAAAAGCACAACAAAAACGTAGTCATTGGATGAATATCATGTGGTTGATCAATGGGTTCATTCTCCAAAGCTTGAAGCCTTTAACTTTGATTAATGGTGGACCCAGACCATTGAATCATTGGTTCATTTTACAAAGCATTAAGCCTTTAACATTGATAAATAAATGGTGGACCTAGTGGATCATGGTCCATTCTTGCTAATTTGACCCATTCACTTGAACTTGAAGGGGAGAGGGGGTTGAACTAGCAACTTGAGGGGGGCTGAATCTTGGTGAACTCTGGCGGCACTGTACATCGGTGGCTTGACCTCCGGGGCAAGGGGCTCACCCCAGTGTGACATCACATATGAACATTGTTTAATCTTTGAGCTGAATTAATTGAGTACCTAACCTTATCAATTAGAGCAAGCAAACATGCCATAATAATTTATTAAATATAGTCTACGTACAAAATGTATCATAACTTAGCCATTTTCTTGTGGTTCTAGAATTCATGTTTGCTTTGAATTTCAAGATTAATACATTTGACTTTTTAGTACTTTTAATTATAATTTTTTTATTTTTTGAAATATCCTATTCAATCGAAGTAGCGGAGAACCCAGAGAAGGCCAAATTCCATCAATATACTATTATGTTTGGACAATGACAAAAACTTTATTTTTTTTAACAAAATTTTTTTTGATAAATAAAAATATTATAATAGTGATGACTTGTGCATAACATGTTATTTTTATTTCATAAAATTTATGATACTTTGGGTTTATATATTTTTTTATTTTTATAAAATAGATAAATCATGTTAAGGGTACCGATAAACATAGAGTTAGTATCTCAACACACATGTACTCTCATTTGTCTCAATTAAAGTTTGAACCAGTTTTTTTTAGTAAAAATATGAATACTTTACACATGATTTGGTGTCAATAAACCAAAATATTATTAACAACACAATAATGTGGAAATACTAAGATGTTGCTATCTCTTTTATTTTTGCACTTCCTTTTAATATATTTGGGTTTACATTAAAATTAGTTTTTTTTTTTTAAAACAAACAAATCCAATTAATTTACGAAATTAATTACATTTCCAACATGCTTTAATGCTACTCCAAATAATAAAGCAATCCATCTTTAAACATTATATTTCTCTAATTCATCACATATTTAATTCTCCAAAATTTACCTTCATTTGCCATTAGAAAACAAATTGAGTGACCACCCAATCTTGCTAATTAAAGGAAAAAACAACATGCCTTCAATAACATCAGTTGCTTAAACTAATTTAATTGGCCATATAATTTCATTTTCAACTTATAATGCAGCTCTTGCATAATACTTAATATAATATATAAAATGAAATATAATAACACTGTTGGAACAAAATTAAATAACACAAGAATCAAACCAAACTATATGATAATTCATACTTTTAATAATAATACATACAAAAATCATTTAACTATAGTTAATTGGTGACATTTGTATGAAAAAGATCACTACATCTTACATCCTCGATTTCCCATGTATCTTATTGATCTAGATATTTGTATCATTACTGTCTCCATTATTATAAAAATTAAAAACACACACGCCATCATAAAAAATCACAAAATAATAGAATTAAAGGCTAGAGAAATCGCTCACAAAAAGGGTAATGAGGTAAGGATGCAAAAGGAACAGCCGGAAATTTCTAATAACAAAGAAAAAAAAATGCGATGAAAAATTTTGTATGTCTCGTAATCTAGATTAAGCTATTTCAAGGTTGCAGACTTGCACTGAGAGTACCTTAATCTAAATTAACCTCTATATTTATAAAAAAAGGATCTAAACCATAAAAATAGCACTTGTTAAAATTTTAAACTAGGCTTAATCCACCCCTTAATTCTTCATACAAACATCCCCTGAATACCTTGATTATTATCTAAATCTCCATCTGATAAATATCATTTATGATTTTTATCACAAAAATTAAGAGAATAATTAATAGCTCAAATTATAACAAACATTCACAATTATTATCCTTTTAATTCTCGTCGACATAACATATTTCTCTTACTTTAGATAAAAATGAAATAAGTGTAAAATTTATTTTCTTAATTTTACTACGTGTAAAATTATCCAAAACAAACTTATTTTATTTTTCTAAACTGACACTTATTAATGAGTAAATTTGTTCAAGGTTTTTTTTTTCTACCAACCAAGTTGTAGTAACATAATAAAATGTTTAAAAGAAAGGGAAGTAATAGGTATCTATTGTACTTAAAACAGCCTAAAATTATAAGCTTTGCTAAGATATTATGGAAAACTAGATTAGATATTCGAATATGCTATGGAGAGGGAAAAATTATCAAACTTTGATTTAATTACTACCAATTAAAGTAAATATCTTATACTGTCTCCTTGATCTTAATATGAACATGCCATCTCCTAATCCTCATATTCTCAACCCCCACCCCCCAACACAACCAAAATTGACATTATTTGATCGTTGAACACAAATTAATTGAATGCCTAACCTTACCAATTAGAGCAAGGAAACGTGCCATAATAAATATAGTTTGGTTCAAGATGTACCATATCATTTTCTTGTGGTTTTGGGATACATGTTTGCTTTTGAATTTGCAAAGATTAATGAGTTTGACTTTTTAGTACTTGCAATGATAATTTTTTATTTTCTATAATTTTGAATACACCTTCAGCTCTAAGTATGGCAAAAGACTTGATTTAATCAAAGTGCTATTGTGCTTTGACAATGACAAACTTTTGTCTTTAAAAGTTTATGAAAGGTCCATAGAAGTGTTATTTTATTTAAACTGAAAAATATAAAATTTATTTGTTGTTCAAGAGATTGCCCACTCCATTAAACATAATTTTAATAACCCCTCTGGGAGGATATTTGAAATTGGTATAAAAAAAATACATGATGCTATATGGAATGGATTGGTATTTTTGCTTCCCTCTAATATGAATACTATTGGTTATAATTTGTATTTTTTCTGCCAGTTTTTTCTTTTTAATCAATGGCTAATCTACAAGCAAAATTACTCCAACTAAAAGTATTAGATGAGAAAATCCGTACATCTTCTCCTTACCTCATTATCTCTGTGTCTCAAAATTTAACTGTAATTCTTAACCAAGCTATTTAAATCAACCTAATTACTAGTTTTAAGTCTAGATCACAATTGAATTTTAAACACCTTAAATGCATTGAGAATCTCATTTTAACTATTAGAAATTTAAATTATAATTTACACTTGTCGATTTATTCATCTCTCACAGATTAGAAATTTACTAATAACAAATCAGCCAACTCTTTTCCTAGTTGGTTTAATAAGAAAGTAGCTAAGAACATCAATTTTATTTTGATTTCAAAATTTGTAGTTTTTCTTTCACTTATCTAGGATTCACATTGGTCCTAGGAGAATTCCGGTTAATCAATTAATTAATCCCCTTATTTGTAAAATTTTCAACAATATTGCTTTAAAAAAAAAATTAATAGTTTAATTTTATCCTTTCCAATTTATTATCTATAGGCTATCCACTCCTTAGTTCTATAATTGATTTAATATCTAGAATGACTAGGAATTTTTTATATATCATCTAGAACACGCAGATGTAGTGACATCTATTTGGTTCGATAGAACAATGCTACACTTGATAAATTTGATAAAGGTTTTTCTCATGATCTTAGATTTATTAAACTTGCAATGATTACCAATAATGTTTTTACTAATTTGAATCCTGTAAATAAGTTTGAATTGACATCATGAGAATAAAAAATGGGTAATATAGCTTTTGGAGTAGTCACACCCTATCAAACTGCTCTTGGTTGTAAAGGTCCCTATGTAAATCTATTACGGTTATTAAATCTAATGTGTGGATTAATTCCTTGAGTCCTAGTTGTCCTATGTTTTTTTTTAAGGATCCTTCTTGTCATGATATTCCAATAGTCTTTAAGCCCACTCATGTCAACATGAACCTAGATCTTAGTCATATTAAGTTGGAAGAGAGTTTCTAGAGCCGCTTTGGGATCTTGATCAAGTGAAGACCATTCTTGGTCCTAATTTAATTCTCCGATCTTTGTACCAAGAAACACTTGTTAGTCTAGAACAGAAGGTGTGTGTAACGTAAACGCTCAATCTCACAAAAAATTAAAACACACACAAATAATCATGTAAGAGAAAGAAGACACACAAGTTGGTTACCCAATTCAACATAACCTTGCCTACATCTGAGGAGGCCAAGTCCAGAGAAAAAATCCACTAAAAGAGGTAAATGAATGAAGAGTACAACACACTCTCCCTCACAATAACAAAGAACACCTTCTTAAGATTGCTCGATGCCCATTCTCTTTAACCTTCACCAAAGGGTCTCTCACTCGTGGCTCATTCTAATTCTTCGAGCAGAGTATCTTATATAAACGCACCAACGTCTCAATAGATCCTCTTTTTTTAGACTTCTCAGTGACTTCCTAACTTAAACACCTTTCAAAGTTAAATGTTGCAGCACATAATCACAACGTTGCCCACCTTGCTAAACATGACTGAGTTCTATCCTAGTTGCAATCGAACTTGCCACACCATCAACCTCCTAGTTCCTTCAGTTCGTTTAGTAGCAGTTGACTCATCCCGAGCTCCTCCTGCTTATAACCACTTCTTTCCTCGCGTCATTTCAGCAAGTCCCCTCTCTCAAAGGTCGCACCCACCAAGACGCGAACAACCATCTCATCAAAGATAGCTACAAAAGATCTCCTGATCTTCATTCCAAACTTGGCCCAAGTTTGGTCTTCCCATATGATTTTCGTTTGAATCACAAATATATTGTTACTAAACTTGATCTCCTCTCATCCAAGTTTAACCTTCAATATCTTCCAAGCATGATCTCCAATCATCCATGCTTGGGTCTTCAAATCGTCAATCAATCTTCAATCTTCAATTAATATCCTTGAATAGCTTCATCCATAATTAACCTTCTTACTATCTTTTACTCGATGATGATCTTCTCTCAAAAAAGAATAATTCATCTCTCTTTAAAATTAATCTTTTATAAAAAGAGTTTACCAAAGATATGATTTATCATCCCGGATCTTACCAAGGATAGATAAAATCATACATAAAGATAAAACTTACCCTTTTTTATGAGATCCCTTTACCTTGATGCACTTCCCAAAAATATTTATTCATCAATAGAACCAATGAGAGGAAAATCTCTCTAAACAAGATCTTCTACCTCATCACGTATTTTGCCACATCATTTTTCTTGTCACTTCTCCTTTTTGCCAAGTCACCATTGTCATGTCACATTTCTTTGTCACCGGGGGCGGAACCAAGGGGGGGCTAGCAGGGGCTGAAGCCCCCCCTCGGCGCCGGAGAAAATATTTTTTAAACAATATAAGATTTGGTGATTTTTGATTTTTCTATACTTAATTTATGTAAAATACAATATTTGGACACATTAAAGTGTGGAGTGGTTAGTGAGTTTATCGATAAGGTTTGGGAATTTTTGATCCACCCAAGTTCAAATCCCACATGGTGCATTTTTTCACATTTTATTTTTTAATTTAAAAATTACTATTATTTCAAAATTTTAATAAAATAAATCTTATATATAAATTTTGCATTTTTCTCGCATTTTATTTTTAAATTTAAAAATTACTATTATTTCAAAATTTTAATAAAATAAATCTTATATACAAATTTTAGTAATTTAAAAAAAGTTTGAATTGATCATGAGGCCTAACATATATACATATATATGTTATAATGTACCATATATGCTAGAGTGAAACAACAAAAGTTTTTTTATAAATAATAGTTTGGTTGTTTGTAGTGCGGATGATCAATTTTACCATATTTTTTAAAAAATACAAACTTGAGATGTATTCTTATTAGTTGAATTATTAAAAATCTCATATATTTTCTATCAGTAATAACAAAATTTCAAATTATACTTCATATTTTTTTAATATGTGTATTCAAATCCCACATGGTGCATTTTTTTCACATTTTATTTTTTAATTTAAAAATTACTATTATTTCAAAATTTTAATAAAATAAATCTTATATATAAATTTTGCATTTTTCTCGCATTTTATTTTTAAATTTAAAAATTACTATTATTTCAAAATTTTAATAAAATAAATTTTATATACAAATTTTAGTAATTTAAAAAAAGTTTGAATTGATCATGAGGCCTAACATATATACATATATATGTTATAATGTACCATATATGCTAGAGTGAAACAACAAAAGTTTTTTTATAAACAATAGTTTGGTTGTTTGTAGTGAGGATGATCAATTTTACCATATTTTAAAAAAAATACAAACTTGAGATGTATTCTTATTAGTTGAATTATTAAAAATCTCATATATTTTCTATCGGTAATAACAAAATTTTAAATTATACTTCATATTTTTTTAATATGTGTATTCAAATTTTGGTTATATTAGTACATTATTCTTCATTTAAAATAATTATTTTGTTAGATTATTTTTTTTTACTTTTTATTTTTTTCTTATTTTGTCTTTAGGCTTCAACCCCCTCTACCATTAAGTCCTGGTTCCGTCCCTGTTTGTCACTTCACCTCTTGACTTGTCATATAGTGCCAATCCAAGTGTTCAGATCTAATAACACTAATCCAATGGATAAATGCCATTGTGGTTCTCAATTTCATGGAGACGAGGACATTCATGTTGTGGTTATCTAGTGAGAATGGAATACTGTTGTTGATGATTAAATGGTTGCATGTGTTAAAAGAAATATAGATTTTTCTTTATATTACAGGGGTTAGATTTACCACTTGGCTCAGTAGTTTAGGGCTCTAGATTTGGTTTATGAGCGTCTAGACTTGGAGTTAATTTTACTCGTTTTGTGTTTTCTAGTTGTTTTTAAAGCTTGGCTTTAGCTACATGTGTAGCTCATTTTTCAAAAAAAAAAAATCAAGAAATAAAAATATTGTAATATTGATAACGTGTCTTAACATGGTATCAGAGCTATGACTAGGATCTTGGGTCCCACATCTGCTGTGAGCCCAAGGGGGTGACGCATAATGAACGCGTACATACGTCGTGACTCCTCATGGCGACGACGACCGGTGCATGCCTCATCAGTACAAGTAAGGAGCTGAGCAGTGTGGGTAGGGCAGTGAGAGGATGTAAGGGCATCAATCTGGCGCCATAACCCACATAATCTACTATAGTAGTGATCAACAGTATCCTCCCCTTGATGCAGAGTGTCAAGGGCTTGATATAAGGTATAGATCTGTGCCTGACTGGAACCACAGTAACGACACTCCAAGTAGCTCCACATCGCACGAGCAGTAGGTAGATCTGCAATATGGGTGCGAATATCAATGGTAACAGTCTGACAAATAATCATCCGTGTCGTAGAATCATCGACAATCCACTTCTCAAGCTGTTGCTCATAAGCTTTGAGAATGGCAGAATCAGTGACTGTCGGAGCTGCTGGAGCAGTAGAAGTACCGTCAACATGGGAAAGAACACGAATGCCATCAAGAATGGGCTTGAGAGTAAGCCGCCATGGAATATAATTGGTGCCATCAAGCACCACATCAGAGTGGGAGATACTGCGGTGACGGATATCAGGAAGAACTCCACTCGAGTCCATGACAGTCCATACTTTTTATAAGATGCCCAAAAAAATAAGTTACAAATACAAATAGACAAAACAGAATAAAAAAATAAATAAAAAAAAATTCCAGACAATCAGACAAAACAAAATAAAATAAACAATATCCCACATCTGGCCGGATATTGTGGATCTGGTCGGGCGACCAGACCTGGCAAGCGAGACAGAGGGTGGCGCGGCAGAGTCGATGGTGGCCGGCAGGATCGACGGTGGCCGGCAGGCTCGACGCAGCAGTCCGGCAAGCGAGCGCCGAGTCGAGCGGGCTGAGGGCGGCGAGGGACGAGCGCGGCCGGGAGCTGGGATGAGCTCGTGCAGTCAAGGGCGAAGACAAGTTGGCGCGGCCAGAGCTCGGGCGCAACCGAGGCGGGGAAGAGCAGGCGCGGCCGAAGCGCGGTAAGGGCAAGCAGCGCAGGAATGGTAGCCGGAGAGGAGAATCCGGCCGGAGAGAACGACGGTGGTCGCCGGAGAAGGAGTGGCGGGGTTCGACACCACTGCAAAAGACCAGCGCAGAGATCCGATAGTGTTCAAGGAACAAAGAAGAAAGAGGAAAGAATGGGATGAGTCGGCGACGGTGGTGAGAGAGAGAAGGGAGGTGGTGGCGGCCGACGGTGGCCGGAGGAACTAGGCGTCTGATACCATGTTAAGACAGGGACCCACCACCCTAACTTCTCCATAACCGCAGTTACAGGGAAGGGTTGGTGGTAGTATATCAACTAGAGGGAAGCGTCTCCCACAGGCGATGTGGGACTATGGTCCTAAGCCACTGCGTCCCAACACCCCCCCTGGGCCCACAGCGGATGTGGGACCCAAGATCCTAGCCATAGCTCTGATACCATGTTAGAGAGTGAGAGGAAGAGAGAAATGCTTGAACCATTGATCTCAATGGACAAGCTTATGTATAAATAGATGATGAAGTGTACAAGTACGTATAGTGTACATGGTCTATACTCAGGATATACATACACATATATACATGTATCTAACATATATCATCATGTTTTTGCTCATAAATTTTATGATATTTTTAGTTTGGATGATATGATTAAAATCAAACTCTTCAATTTATTAGTTATCTCAAAAATAGTATTTTTTTTTAAAATAATAGCAAACAAATCCAATTAGTTTAAATTAATTACATTTCAAGCATGTTTTAATTAATGCAACTCCTTACAAATTTATATTTCAATAATTCATCACATCTTTGTCCAAAATTCACCTTCATTTTGACATTAGAAACCAAATTGATTGACCACCTAATCTTGCCAATTAAAGCAAGAAAATACAATGGCTTTCAACAACATCTATTGCTTAATCCAATTTAATTAGCCATATAATTTTTATTTCAACTTGCAAATGGATAAGATGAACGAGATTGTTTGGCTCATTAGAAATTAAAATTGTGATGAGTCATTTTCTTTGAATTTCCCCATTTGATATTGTGTTTATATATACACACAGAAAGATACATTATTGATTCTTTCACATTCTTGCCTTACTTTAGATATAAATATATTACTTTATTTGTTTGGCTACATATTGGGGTAATGGTTTCAATTAAATATAATGTTCACATGTGAAGGATTATGGAAGAGTTTTTTAGTACAAGATCAATGAATGTAAAGTGTCATTTTTCGGAGAGAAATATAGTCATGTTGATGATAACTGACAAGACAAAATTGGAATTTAATTCGTTTTATGTGCATCCAAGGTACTCCCTCTATTTTTTTAGTTGTCACATTTAACTAATTCACATCGATTATTAGTTAAAATTAATTGATTACTTATATTTTATAAAAAAAAATCCATTATTTTCTAAAATTATCCCTATTTAAAACCCCACTAGTGGAGAACAAGGTAGCCAGACCGAGCCCGGGTATCGACCCGGCCAAGTTCAAAGGTCAGGGGTTGATGGGTTCGACCGGGTTGAACCGGGGTTAAACCGGGATCAATAATAAAATATTAAAAATATATATTATAATAATTAATAATATAAAAAAATATAACTTATATTTTAATAATTAAAAAACACAATTAATTAAACATAATATTTAAAATTTTTATTTTACATATTTTTTTTACTTTAAAAATATTTAAAATACAATTAAATTTAATATAAATTTTAGATTTATATACAATATTTGAAATAAAATAAAATATATTAAAAAAAAAAACCTCTCACCGCTCCTCTCTCGGGACTCACCAAAGAAATGAAAATACCCCTCTCTCTCTCTCTCTCTCTCTCTCTCTCGGGACTCACAAAACGAAAAGAAAAAAATCACTCTCTTCATTTCTTCTCATCTCCATTCTCCACGTCTCTCATGTTCTTCGTCTTCTCCAGTTCCCTCATTTCTTCTCATGCTCGACGTCACTCGTCAACACTCTTTCTCACTTCTTCTCATCATAGCATTTTTTTTTTTTTTCTTTTTAATTTTATTTTTTTAACCCGGTAGATCCGGCCGAGTTAACCAATTTCCGGGTTGACCGGCCGGGTCACCGGTTTTTGGCTGGGTTATATCAACACCGAATCAAAGGAGGTAGCCGGACCGGCCTCATGGCCGGTTCCCGGTTTTTCCGGTTGAACGGGCCGAGCCGGTTCGGGTTTGATAACATTGGTGGAGAATATAATTTAATACTTAGTTGATTTTGTTTTATTAAAAATTATATAAGTATATTAAATTAAAAGATAAATTTTTTAAAAAAATTATTTAATACTTCACAAAGTTTTTAATGTGACAAGTAAAAAGAAACAAAGAAAAGCTCCAAAACATGATAACTAAAAAAGAACGGAGGGAGTAAAAACTATTGTTTCTATTTTAAAAATAAAAATTATGGCTATTAAGATGGATAGTTAACACATGCATAAGTGTAATTAAAGTCTATTTCATGAAGTAATTATATTTTTGAAACTTAGAATACAAAATAGTCATAAATGAGGCTAAGGCTTTTACTAAGGATAAGAACTCATAGCTTGTTCTTTGCAGGTTTTCACTCATAATAATGTGAGTTTCTGAAAATTTTAAAAATTCTATTCATGTATCAACATAATCTTGTCATGTCTTATGGGTTTCTAGGCGATTTTTTAGTAATAAATGGTTAATTTATCAAAATGTTGTTTATCCGCTTTAGTTGACAAGCATAAACAATTGTGTCACGTATTCATGAATTGTAAAATATAAGTAAAAAAGTTTTCTTAGTTTTGTTGGCTAAAAATAATTGGGAAGAAACTTTTTGTATATATTGATTTTGAGACTTTAATTAATATTAATTAAAATAAATACTTTGATTCATCCTATTACTGTTTTCTGTTATTGAGGTTTATTGATATTAATGAATTCATATCATCTGTTAAAAATTATTATATCATTCCAAGTTATTCATCACCAATGGTGTTTGGTTTGAGATGTTCTATTGATCTCTAAGTAGGATCTTGTATGGTTAAAAAGTAAATTATGTTCCGTCGAATAAAAAAATAGATTTTATATGGAGAAGACACTATAAAATCATTTATGATTTAATAAAAATAGTCAAGGTAATTTAAAATTTTGAAAAATAACTGATCATAATTTCATCTTTTTTTCTTCTTACGCCAATATAGATGTGAGGTATCCATTATTGATGGTTTTATCTTGTCTTATTTGTTTTGATTGTGTGTGCTTGATTTTTTAATTTTTAATTTTTTTTCATTGTTCATTGCACATGGATAACTATATATATTTCAAGTTTTTAAAAGTTCCTTTTTCTATAAGACTATATCGATAAACAACACAAATTACACCATGAATAGGTCTATAGTTGATAAGTGTTTAAATGAATGTATTTGATTACTATTATTTATAGCACTTTGCATGTAATTATTGAATATATGATTGAATTTGGTGATTAATTCGATTCTATCTCGTATTCAGACTAAAATGAAGGCATACAGATCAAGATAAATAAGTTTGAGACGATTTGAGCTAATTTAGGAGGAAAAACAGAGATTTTAGAGTGACTTATGGGCGAGCTCAATGGTGTTATTATAGAGTGTGTACTGTAGCAATACACTATTTATGTCATTGTAGCAAATCACTATTTATGGGCACTACTACAGCCATAAGGATCTCTTACAGTCGTAAAAACCCCCGATTCCTGAGTTATGAAAGTCAGAAATTAGGGTTTTTGGGGGATCTTCTTTTCTACTCTTTGGCTGCCCTTTGGGAGGCGATTTTTTTTTGGGGGGGCGGGGGTTTATTGGATATCTTGCCGGAGAAGGAAGAAAACAAGAGGGAGAAATTAGGAGAAGGTTCAAAGCTTCAATGGAGCCGTTCGTGGAGAGATCTAGGTGGTAGATTATTGGATATCTTGCCAGAGAAGGAAGAAAACAAGAGGGAGAAATTAGGAGAAGGTTCAAAGCTTCAATGGAGCCGTTCGTGGAGAGATCTAGGCGGTGATTTTGGTGAATCTTTGAAGAACTTCATCCATCCAAGGAGATTGCGAGCTTTGAGGGAGTTTTATTATTTTTTTATGTATTTTAATTCATTTGGATTGGATTGTTGTTCTCTAATGATGGAGAACTAATTTTTATGGTGTTTGGGCTTACTAAACTCTAGGGTTTATTCTTTGACATTCATTGTGGATTCATGTAATTTACTTTTTTTTTTTTTATTGCAATCCATTCTATTTGAGTCTAATTACGTGCTTGAATGCTAGATTACTACTGTGGCGAAAGCCCTAGTTGTCATACCCAATGTGTTTTGTGACGAGAAAAAAATTTCCACTTAGCATAGATAAATTGTGATTAGAAGGAATTATGAGTAAGTCTAGACATAAGGTATCTTGGAGATTCCATCTCCCTCAATTCTCTCGAGTGAGTTAATGAGTCTCTCCGTGCTCTTTGCAATCATGTGGAGTAGATTTTAGAAGCTAGAAATCACATCTCTATTCTGTATTTTGATTAAGGGTAATCACATCTCATAAGAGAGATTACCTACTTAAGATATTCTCATTAGCTCACGTGAGGTTTTATAGAGTGTTAATGCGATTGTGTGGATGACAGCTCTGTATCGATTTAGTTACTCTTCACCCTCTACTGAAGGGTTTAGTATAATTCTTGAAACTTCTCAGCTCAAATAGGATTGCATACATAGACAACCTTTGTCCTGCACTTTTTCAAACTCTAGAGGAATGCTATGCCCGGACATCATTCTTTCCTCCGATTTGTCTCATGTTTTATTTTTGTATTTCTTGCTTTATTCTCTTTTATTCACACACACATCCCTTGATCGATTAGGCTAATTTTTGAAATTAGAATTATTACCCGTACTCTTATTCTTCTCCGTGGACCGAAATCTTGCTTTACACATACTATTATTACATGATCAACATATATACTTGCATCCCTTTCAATATTATTTGTTCTTATATATATATATATATATATATGCATAATTTTAATTTTGACTAAAAGATGCAAACTGTTTACATGAATATAAACAATTCTGTTAAGTCTAGTAAAATGGATTGGCATTATATGACAAGCCATATAGTGACATGGCAAGAGGATGATGACGTGGCTATGATGACTTATCAAAGGAAGAAGTGACTAGGATGATGATGTGGCAAAGGATAATGTCATGACATGTGATGAAGATCAAGGTGGAGATTTTATTTAGAGGGTTATGAAGATCAAGGTTGAAGATTTTACTTAGTAGATATTCCTCTGATCAAAGTCATGTGATGGTAAACTATTTTTGGAAAGTACATCAAGTCTATAGGATCTCTTCAAGAAATGTAAGTTTTATTTTAGGTATGATTGTCTATCCTTGGTAAGATCCGGGATGACAATTCATATCTTTGATATGACTCCTTTTTATAAAGATCTATTTGTAGAGAGAAGAATATTCTATCATTGGCAAGAATTCAAGATCATGAAGATTGTATGAAACTATTAGAAGACACAAGTTAAACTTGGTATGAAGCTATTAGAAGACACAAGGTTTAGTTTGGTGTGAAGCTATTTGAAGACATAAACTAAATAAGGTAAAGACATGCCAACTCAATTTCAAGGAAGAACCAAGAGCTATCTATGGGTGAAACTATTCATGGACACTAATCATACGAGGAGATTGATTGAAGATTGCATAAGATATGATTAGAGATTTGGAGATCCAAGCATAGATGATTGAAGATCATGCTTGAAGATATTGAAGGTTAAACTTGGATGAAGATGAGATCAAGTTTAGTAATAATATTTCATGTGCCAAAAGAAGATCATTTGGGAAGACCAAACTTAGGCCAAGTTTGGAAAGAAGATCGGGAGATCTTCGGTGGCTATCTTTGGTGAGATAGTCGCGTGTGCCTTGGTGGGCACGTCCCTCGGGAGAGGGAGATTTGCTGAAGTGGCATGAGGAAGGAAGCAACTGCAGGCAGGAGGAGCTCGGGTCGAGTCAACTGCTATGAGCCGGACTGAAGGAATCAGGAGGTTAAAGGTCGCAGATTCAGGTGCATCTGGTTAGAACTCAGTCATGTTCAGTAAGGTGGGATCATGTTGAAACTGAGTGTTGCAACATCTAACTTTGGAAGGTGTCCAAGTTAGGAAGTCCCGGAGAATTCTAAAAGAGGTAACTGTATTAGACGTCGGTGCATCTATATAAGAGACCCAGCTCGAAGATTTAGCATGAGCCAACTAGTGAGAGACTCTTCGGTGAGAGTTGAGTGTGTGGCCGTCGGACAATCTTGAGAGGATATTCTTTGTATTGAGAAAGTGAGAGAGTGTTGTACTCCTTGTTCTTATACCTTTTTTAGTGAATTGTTTTTCCGGCCTTGACCCCTCAGATATAGGCAAGGTTGTGCCGAACTGGGTTACCAATTTACTTGTCTCCTTTCTCTTGATGCTTGATTGTGTGTGAGTGTTCAAACCTTGAGTGAGTTTTTGAGTGTCTTTAGCACCACACACACTCATCGGAACTATCAGATTCTAATAAAACTATATATTAAAACACAATAACTAAAGAAATACTTATATTTAGACTAAAATTTATGAGAAATGTGGTTTATCAAAAACATAAATAATTGCATCCCGTATCTGCCAAGTATAAAATATAAATAAATTTTTTTTTGCGTAACCAACAAAATTAACTTTAATTAAGTGTTTGGTTAGTTTAAAATAAATTAGGAATGAAATTTTTGCACCAAGTTGGAGACTTCAATTAATGTTAACCAAAACAAATATTTAAGTTCAAATCATTATTATTTTACTCTATTGATGTTTATTGATATTTTAAATAATTATTCTAATGCTCTACCAATGGTGCGCATCAGATAAGCCATTGGACATCATTTATTATCCTATTTTATGTTTGAAGTGAACCAGATAATAACAGGATATGATATGAATGATATGTAAATAGACAAAATTATCCTTTATAATATAATTATATATTATTTTTCAAAATAGACTTTTTTTTTAAAAAAAATTTCCTTAATGATTTACTTATCGGTATCTTTACGAGTTTTTATTAAATTATTAAAAAAAACCTATAATGCCCACAAATATATAGATCATAATATCACCAACTTGTAAAAATTATATTTCATACCAAAAATCCAAAAATAACATGATAAACTTGTTATTTTTTATTTACTAGAAAAAAATAACCAAAAATCCATAAATATAGCAAATTAAATAGATCACATCAAAATCAATTAAAAAAATCATCTGATTAGAAAAACTAAGACATGATAACAAACGATATTTAGATAAAAAATAACATGTTCAAGCACAAGATCAACGGAGAAACTCTTCAACTACTTCGGATGCGAAAAACCCATACTTAGTGAAATTAGCGTCATATTTAGTTGTTGATAAGTTTTTTGTTCCAAGTATCAAAAGATGGAAAGAAGGCATATAATCAAACCCTAAATGTGTTTAATAAACCATAAATAAGGGTAAAAAGGTAAGTTTAAAATTTTATCATATCATACATGTTTCTATCCTAACTCTCCCCACATGATTTAATATCATGTCCCCGGATAAATTGGGTCAATAGGATAATATTATCATGTCCTATTGGCACACCAAACAAAAGAAAATAATAGGATATGATAGTCTATCATATCCTATGACCTTTATCATGTCTACCAAACGGGCCCTTATTTTGTTAATTGTACCAAGAATGCTAAATCGTTAAATATATTTCATTTTATTTTTTAGAAAGTCTTTATTTTTTTACCATAAACAACACAAATTACATGATAAATAACTTAATTATCTATATTATCCGTTCCTATATAGGTGTGTGTTTAATTTCAACCGTAACATTCAATGTGTTTACATGAATATATAAGAGATTATAATAATAACTAAAGAAGAACTAATTTAACTATTAGACTAAATCACAAACTGTACTATTAAACAAGTAAACAAGATTTGATTTCATTGAGCTACGTACATGGACCTCCATGAACACATGCAAACTTATTCACCGGGACAGGTTAGGTGAAGAATAATCCCCCTTATTACAATAAAATCTTATTCAAGCCCAAAAAATAATTAATATATACAAGCTTATACATTAATATTATGTTCATAATTATTTCTTCACTAAAAACAAAGGTTGAAAACTTGGTAGAAAAAGTAAAACCTAGCCAATTTTCTAGATTATCAAGGCAACACACAAGTTTGGAAGAAATGAAAGTCAAGATAAAGACATCACAAAAAGGCTACCTTTTCAAAGTCTTTCATTTCTTCATATGAGCGTGCATGGAACCATGCAAGCCACCTTCCTTCCTTGCTTCTTCTAAAAGCAAACTTGGGAGAAAATCCACATTAATTATTTTTTCCCCTTATTTTGGCACATGTTTGCATTATATATATATAAGTCATTGAGATGGTTAAGAAGAAAGAGATTATTAATTGAAAGATAAGAAAAAGATAAGAAAAAGATAATGAAGAAGAATAATAAGTCTATGTATCTTATTCTTAATGTTTTTATATGGCTATAAATTACTTCATTGTCACTGTTATTAATGCCATTCTTCTTCAGCAGTTAGCCTTTGACTGTGGAAATGTATTATTCCATCAGAGCAGGTGTGGTCTTTTTCATTTGGTGTTAACTTGAAAATAAGAATGCATTGAAAAGAGATTTAGAGTTTGATTACTCATTATTAATTTCCACTTATCATAATTGTTAATTAGATGAGTTTAGTTGATCAACCTAAAAAATTAAGTTGATAGGAAGTGGGTTTTGTATGTCTTGGTAGACATATTGGTATATGCTTAATTATATGTCTTTTATATGATAAAAAAAAACTTAAATAAAACATATTCCTTTTCATGTTATCTATGTTGATGATATATATATATATATATATATATATTGAAGAAGTCATTCATTAGTAATTAATATATGCATGATGTTGGATTGAAAATATATATAGCAAGAACTCTTTTTGCATGTCTCATATCAGTAGGAATGGGGGTGGGGTGGGGATTCCCCGAAACATCCCCCGCGGGACGGGGAGCGGGGAAAAATTCCTCTCCGCCTAGCCCCGCGGGGAACGGGGATTCCCCGAAACATCCCCCCGTGGGGCGGGGAGCGGGGAAAAATTCCTCTCCGCCTAGCGGCGCGGGGCAGGGCGGGGGCGGGGAATGGTCTCCCCGCCCCACTAGGATCCCCGTCCAGCTCCCCGGGGAACCCCGTGGGGAATCCCAAAAAAATATATTATATATTTTTAATATATTTATTAAAGATTATTTCAACATTAACATAATATTATATATATAATCAATAAATATTTATTTGTTAATATTTTTAGTTATTATTATGGAACTCACAATTATTTCATACAACTTATTAACTATTTAAATTTATATATTTCATTAAAACATATTTATTTAATAAAATCTTAAATTATTTTAATAAAATTATTATATAATATATCTACAAAATTAAAATTCAAACTTTTATTTTTCAAATTTCTAATATTCATAAAAACTAATTATTTATTTAATTTAAATGAATTGAATAATTAGGTAACTGTAATTTATCTAGATTTTTTTTATTCAAATATCCATGTATGTTCTACATATAAAGCGTTATATTTTTTTATTCAAATATCCAGTTTTGTTTTAGATTTTTTACATACATACATTATATTTTTTTATTTTTCGATTGTATATAGCGATCTTTTAAGCGTGTATAACATAAACGTCATTAGAAATATTATAGTTATTTATAGAAAAATTTTTTTATATTAATGTTTTTAGGGCAGTGAGGGATTCTCGTGGGGTGGGGATCCCATGAGGGAAGTGAGGGGAGGATTTTTTTCCCTGAGGGAATTTTCAGGGAATCCCGCCCGTGAAAGGCGGGGATGGGGGACGAGGGATCCCACTCCCGCTCCGCCCCACCCCACCCCACCCCACCCCATTCCTACATATCAGCTCTCTCAAAATATCTGACATCTCTCAATTTTTTGTTAAACAGATTCAGCTAAACCATGTAATATATATTAATAAAATAGAAACATATATGGAACCATATAGTATATATTAATAAATTAAAAATAGGTACAGAGTTTTTGTCTATTAAATAAGTTAACAAGACATAGAGGAAAAAAAGATATAAGCGGTAATTACAAGTGGCAATTAACTTAAATTTTTTTTTAAAAAAAAAAATCTATTACGCGTTATAATGGCTCTATGACACGATGTCTCTCAAATTTTTAAAGAGATTTTCAAAATTACTTTCTTTAAATATAATGGCTCCATTATATTCTAGAGATAAATTTTTTTTAGTAAAAGGTAAATAACAATTTAAAGTTAATGTCTATGATATGCCACACAAAATCATGTGTTTCAACAAAAATTCTACTATAATTTTTTTGTGTTTATAATTTGAGAACCTAACCAAATTGTCACACTTTAATTTCATGCATTTTTATAAAGGGAAAAAAAATCAATCTCCTCAATAAATCAATGAATAATGAATCAATCAATCCTTCAAACAAAAATTTAAATTCATATGAAGATCATTCATTGGTCCAATTAAAAGCGGTTGAAAGGGAGCATGCATCATATATACATGAGAAAGGACAGTCCACTTGAAGAATTAAAGCAGTGATGGAAATGGATGAGCATAAAACAAGGGACCATGTCCCTCAGTACCAAACTTTAGATCAAGTGGTGTCTTGTTCCCTTCACAAGCATGCGCATTGGTTGCACTTCCTCCAAGACACATGCAATGCTTTTCCTAACTAATCAATAATGTTTTATTTTTATCTAATTTTGAGATTGTTTTTAAAAGATAATGATATTAAAATTCTATGTAGATAGATAGTTTATAGTTTAACTTTGAATAGCCACCGACCTTGTAATAAGATATTTGGTATTTTATTTAACTATCCATATTCAACAGTTGAGGATTTAAATTTTAGTTATGACTTCTCCATAATTTTTTAAAAAAAAACTTTCAATGAATAAGTGTTTGATTGTATCAACCATATGATTTATAAATGATTTTTAATAAAATATGAATAAATCATGTTACAAGTATACAATGAAGTAAAATTAATACTTCAATATATATATTTGTTATTTTCTTTAAAAAACTTTTTTTATTAAATTATTTTTATTTGTTTTTTAAAATAATTTGTATGGTTGTTTATATCTGTGTAGAAACGATACCAAACCTAAATTTAATGCGGGAGTATTTAGTTTGTTTAATTTTAGGTAATGTATAATAATAAGTTTTTTTTAAAATAAAATTTCACAATGCTAATCAATAAAATCATTATATAATTATAATATTATTTAATTTGGAGAAAAAATTGCTGATGTGACAACAGTGTCATGACATGTTTTTCTTTTTGCTTTTATTTCTATTTGTTTGTATCCATATTTAGTCACACTCTACCTCTAGTCAGTAAAATAAAATATTAATTTCTTTTTGTTTATAATACATTTAATTTTCCAAAATTTCTTCTACCACCAAGTCCAACTCCAATAAAAGAAACGTTATTTCTCTTTAATAATTCACTGTATTATTTATTTTCATAAGTCTAAATCATACATGGAATGAAAATATTATTTTGCAAACTTTTATTTTAAAACCTCAAAATTCACCAACTTAATGACATAAATCTATAGAATTCTAGAAAATATAGAGAAAGATATATAAAATACTTATTGTATGCTATATTTAAACAATGAAAACTTAAGAAAAAAATTGATATTTTCATAGATGGGAAAATTTAGTGGAAATAATTAAAAGTACAAATATGGTTGGACCATCAAGCCTTGGTAATTATGGTGAGGGGGCCATTTAATGAAAAACAAATAATTGTTATCAAAATATAGTACAACAATTTATGGTCCCTTTTCAATCTATGACAACTTGATTGGAAAATGAAATATTATATATTAATATCTTTTGAATTTGTATTGATTTGAAGTGTCTAACGTTATGAGCCAATGACCATCTCTTTTCTTTATCCACAAACAAGAAAAATCCCATCTTGAACTTAACTGCTTTGATTAACATTTTAATTGCTATAAAATTTTAATTATGATTTCATGTAAATATAATGATTAACATGACATAATATGAGCAGTTGAAAACTTAAAGATAAAGTAAAGAACCATTTTACTTAATTAATATATATCTAATAATGAAAATTTATAAAATAATTTGATATTTTAAAATTTATAAACTACATAAAGTTGTTGAATGTGAATATCGATGTTAAAATTTATAAACTCTACTCCACATTCGATCCCTGTACTCTGGACCACATGGATATCATCCCTTACTCCTCAGCACCGAATTCTCTGTGATCTTATCTCCCGAGCTATCCTTTGGAATATCTGGACTGAAAGAAATTATCGTATTTTTCATTCGAATGCTTTTACTGCATTCTGATATTATTTTTTTAAGATCGCTAACACGTCTTATCTCTTGATTCCCACAGACTGGTAGAGCACCAAAGATCATCTAAATGAAGCTTCACAGAAAATCAAGCACTCACTCAACTTCCATAGCGCTAGAGAATCTACCTCTGCTGGCGATCATGACACTGGTGCTGCTCTGGAGTAGGTGTTCCTGTTGTTTGTCTAAGCAGGCCTGAGATGTCTGTTGACACCTCCTGTCTTCTTAGTTCCTCTTTTTTCCTGTTTGTTTTCTTCTTCTTCTTCTTCCTCCCTCACCCCTGGTGAGAGTTGACTTTCCTATTGTACCCTGCTTTTCTTTTGTACTGCTATTTTCTTTTAATAAATTTGTGGTTTATTCACTTTTATAAAAAAAAAATAAAAAAAATAATACATGAACCTATATTTGATGAAAAACTGACAGATAATTATTATATATATTGATTGAATTAATTAAAAAATTAATGTCCACATATTTAAATATCTTTATTTGATTGGTTGGATCCAATCTTAAACTTAAAACTATTGCATTATTATTGAATTGATGGCATGCTTTAACTTAAAGTTTGTATATAAGATAATTTATTATTATTTTAGATATCTCTAATTATAATTTGATAATTTAAAAACACTTTGAAATTCAAGTGATCAAACAACAAAAAAAAAACTCATAATTACTTACGATAATCATAGAAATACCTATAAATTTTATATATATATATATATATTGTAAATGTCAACAAGCACCTCCCGCTTTAATGGGGTATGAAAATGCATCAATCATGATAACTTAATGTATCCTAAAAATTCATTATGTAGGGTAAACTAATATATGGGATAATAAAAACCTGTCATGTGCAGCTAAGATAATACATCAGAGAAATCTCCCTTCCATACAGTCCGAAAGAGATGAAAGTAAAACTTCTTCTGCATTAAACTTATATAATAGCATGTACCATCAAACAAAAAAAATGAACAGTACTTGCTAGTGTTGGCATAAGGCAAATGCTTTAAAAAATTATACGTTTAAGCAAATTTTTTCATAAGCGAATCCAATGGCCCTTTAATTAACCACTCATTTGTTATTATTTAAGATATTTTAATTTAAACAATTACAATAAATATTTTTTTCAACTAAAAGTACTAAGAAAGAGACACATAACCACAGGTTTACATAAAATATTTAATTAATTATTTTAGACTTTTAGGAACACCACACAAATATCATTAATTGATATCATATTTATGATTTAGTGTGACTTCATTATCTAAACGAGACATGGAGGAGCGTGCATCTCAAATTTAAACTCTAGTTACCCTCTCTTTTCACACTACTTCACACTATCTCACACCTAAAGTAATTCTCTCTTTTTTTTATTCTTTTTATCTTTATGGTTTCCTCTTTGTCTTAAAAAAACCTTAATGATCCAATGTTCATATATTTATAGTGTAAACATTTATTTAATTACTTGCTGTAAACTCTTTTCTAATTTTTTGTATGAACACATAGAAAACTTTAGTGTAAATAATTAGTAAAAAAATTACTAGATTTCATGATATGGTCTTCGCTATCAATATTCCCATGATAGCAATTATTATTATTATTACTATTACTATTACTATTATTATTATTATTTATTAATTCAAAGAACATAAAGAAAGAGCTCCATAAAACAATCAGAAACGTGGACAATCAACAAATAAATTGATATCATCCTACCACAATCCAAAAACCAAAATATCCACTTCCCACTATACCCCAAAAATAGGTCAATTTACGTATATATATCCTCTTGAAAATATGAAAGTATATTTCAAAGTATATATGAATTTTAAAAATTAAAATTATTTTTTATACATCTACAAATATCAAAATCAGAATGATGATAATTTTGTTTGTTACCAAGTGAGAGGTCAAGCAAATAATTTTCTCCCCATAATATTGATTGAAGTGAGTGATTTATATATCTTATAAAAAACAATATATATATATATACACTCACAAAATTAACAATAATTTTTTAAAAAATTAAAATGCTATTCTTCTTTCAAGATAAAAAGAAGATTAACACATCTTTTTCATGTTCCTCCAAGATAGAAAAGAAAATAAAATATCATTGTCAAAGGAACAAATCACATACTCTGGTAAAAGTGAATAGTTAAAAATATATCCTCATGAAAAACATATTTATTTACTTTTCTGCAAAACATTTTGATTTACTTTTCTATCCTATAAATAAAAATCAATTTTTAAATTTTATAAAAAATATAAATAAGAAAAAATAAAATGATAGTTCTTTTTTAATATATTTTTTTAATTTTCAAATGATTATTTATTTCTCTTTTTCTCACATACCATCACTTGTACTTGTTTCAATTTTTTTATTTTAACAAATGTGAATAACCCACTAGTTCTACGAGAAGCTGAGTTTTACAATACCGGTATCTTCCACCTTGGCTGTTTGTTTTGATTTTAATATACTTTTAATAGTTTACCAACTATAATAAAAATAAATAATTAAATAAATAATTTTTTATAATTTTGAAGATAAGGGCATATAAATAAATTATATTAAAAATAAAGGTTTAATTGTTGTACAGATCCTTATAATTGTGTACTTTCTGCTTTTTTAATCCTAATATTTTTATATATAATTAAGTCTTTATATTTTTGGTTGAGTTAGGTCATTTTAGTCTATGGTAATATTTTTAGATATAATTAAATTTTTTCAATTTACACTTGACCATCAACACCACAGATTAGAATAACCCAATTCAATTAAATATAAATATTTAATTATATTTAAAAATATTACAATTACTAAAAAAATATAGAAAGCAACCAACTACATAAACCTGTATAGTAATTAAATCAAAAACAAATATCTTTGTAGGTGATGTCACTACCCTAAGCAAGAATGACATCATCATACGCATCCAATGCCCACTTTCCTCGAAGGGGCACGTGTGCAGAATTTTGGATAGATAGATTACCGCGCCACCCAAAATAAATAAATAACCAAATTTCTCTTTTTCTTAAACGCACTCACATCATTGTCCGGAACTTTCTCTCTCTCTTCTTCTTCTCCTCCTCCTCCTTTCTTTTTTCTTGTTTTTCCACACTTCCTTCTCCCTTGTCTTCCTTCCAAGAACCACCATCTCTAATCCCTTTTTAACCATTCATACTTTATATATTTATTTTATATATATATATATAGACTTCTTCCTCTTGATTCTTGTGTAGTTGTGTTCCTTGAGCTTTGGAGATCAAGATGGACAAGCTAAGTGTTAACCAAAAGAGAGGAGCAAAGCAAGCAAAGAGCAAGAGAAAAGCTCCACTCAAAGTGGTGTACATCTCCAGCCCCATGAAGTTTGAGACAAGCGCTGCCAAATTCCGGGAGCTTGTCCAGAGTGTCACTGGCCAAGATTCCGACATAGATAGTTTGCTTGGATTCCATGGAAGTAGTACTACTGTTGATGTTAAGGTTTCTTTGCCTGCTCAACCTGATAGTGTTAACCATGTGGTGGAGATAAACCATGGTGGTGTGAATGATGGTTTGGGTTTTGGGACTGAAGGTTCTCCTTGGCCTTCTATGTTTTATGAGTCTCCGGTTATGTATGACACCCCGGCTTCCGTCTCTGGTGCCGCCATCACCTTTCGGGCTTTCGATTAAGTGTGAGTTGGTATGGATGATGATCTACCTAGCTTTGCTAGCTTTGTATATGATTGTGTACGTCATGAGCTTTTGTGAATTGTGGAGTAGCATTTACTTGTATGTTAATGTTGGATTTGAAAGCTCATTGGCTTGTTGGCATTTGTATATGGGGATTTGATCTTTTGCTTGAATGCAATTGCTATGCTAAAGGGGAAAGGTTTGATTGACTAGAAATATCTAGAAATTAATGAGATCAAGCTAAATAGTTTGATTTCTACTCCTTAATTAGGATTACTGGTTGTTAGGATGAGGATTTCTTTGCTGATTATAGTTGACTTAATTTTGATACTTGAAGCTTTTGTGGATACAAAAGCTTGGCTTATGGTGTTGAAGGTATGCAAAGATATCCCCCTTTTTGCTTGTCTTTCAAGTAGGTATGCAAAGATATCTCCTTTTTTGCTTGTCTTTCAAGTACAATGCTTTTATTTAGCTTGTTTTGTAGCAAGTTAATGCTACCAAAGTGTGATCATGAGGTCTTATTGTTTGGCTGCTAGCTACTTTGCAGTGATATTTCAAATCAATTTGGATGCTGAGTGATATATGATAATGTGATATATTTGTCTTTATTTGGTTATCATATAATTAAGTGGAGAATACACTGAAAATGTGAAGGGTGCAGTGGTTCCTATTTTTAAGGTATCTTTTGAGGTATGTGAATGATTACCAGAATTACTGAACCTGTATTTGTGATCTTATTCAATTATATGTTTATACATAGGAAATTTGCTTGCTGTACACTTAACTAATTAACACTTGAGCATTTTGAAATTTGGAGTTTAAGAATTATATCTAGTTAAGCTCATTTGTGCATAAAGGGCATTCATTTATAATTAACATGTTGTTATATATATCTGTTGCAAATATTTCAAATTAAATTATATTTGTCCTAAATGATTGAGATACTACTTTATTAGTTTTTCTCTCATGTGAATGATTAGCATATTTGGAGAATCACTACCAATAATGTTCATGGTTTGGTTTCATGTTTGCTTGATCTTTATAAATTTGTCATAAAATATGTATGATGCTTGAGGGAGATATCCCAATATAGGATTATATATAGATAGCAAATATTAATAGTGAAGTTGATGAATATATATAGCCATTGAGTTCGTTCCTTTTTTTTTCTTTATGAAAAATTGAGTCGATGTATATAACAGTTGAATTGTTGTGAATGAAAGCAAAAGGAAGAGAATACCAAAATAATGTGCCGAACATACATGGTTGGATGTTTATCCATTGTATATTCCTTGCTTGATATGATCAATGTGTTAATTTGAGTACCACATTTCCATATTGTTGGAATGTTTTTTGGCATTTAGCTATGAATAGTGAGTCTATAATGAGTGCTGAATTAGGTAAGTCAATATAATCATAAGTGTAAGTATCTTTATGGAATTTTTTTTCATGTAATGTTTTGGTTTATTACACTAATCATACTGTTTTCTATTACCTTACTCTTCTTATCTTCTCCTCATTCTAGTTTCGTCCATCTGTTCTTCTATTCACAATTGGACCATGATATTCATTTACTATGCACATATCATTAGCATATTCAAATTTAGACCATATATTGACAATGCATGAAAAATTTTAGCGTGGATTATATTGGTTTTGTTAAAAGTTTCACAGCTTAGATAGAGATAGAACATCAAAAGTTTCTGATTTGGCGTAGTGAGGGATATTCTCAATTCAGATATATGTAGATTGGATCAAGATCATAATCTATATATGGTCTAAACCATGTCTATAAAACCAAATTGTGAATCAATTGATCCACTCCAAAAGGATAAAAATAAATAAATAAACTTGTGTTTATAATGTCATGGATTAGTTTTAGTTTAATTGCCTTAGTGTGACATAATTATATTTATTTCCTTGCTTCTAACATATCTTGCCTTGTTTTTTTTGGGTTGGAAATTTCACTCGTTTGTTATAATTTTGGGAATACGTTTTGATGCTATTATATATGTTGGTATTTTAGGTTTGAAGAGCACAATCAATGTCTTTCATATAAAGAATGTATAGTAATTTCTTTTTGTATATTTCATAGATTTAACTAATTTCAATCCATGTTTCTTATTCATTTTATTCAATTACGCTTCTGAATTTATATGTTTAGTTTGGATCTTTCCTCCCTTCCTTATAATTTTTTATTTTAAATTATGGACAATCAAACTCTCAACTTTTGTGTATAGGAGGAATGAAATATCAACTATTCTATTGCAGGAGGGGTGGTATTCATTGTAATTGTAAAGTTGATGAGAGTTCATCTCCTATTGCCAAGTAAAATGCACTATATATCTCACCTAACATCTCAAAATTATATAGGAGAGATAATAGTTGTAATAGTTCTCCGTTGTTTAATTAAGTCATATATATATATATATATATATTTGAGTCACTCTTTCTATTAATTTAAGTTTTTTGGTTGAATCAAGTCCATCTACTGAATTTTTTTTAGAGCCACTAGAGATAGTGACAATTTTTTTAAATTGACAATATCATGTCACATGATACTATTTCGCCTACCATTTTCTTGTGAGCCTATTTAAGGTTGATGTTAAAGATTAAGTCATTGTAATAGCTAGTTTTCGATGTCCAATTATTATTATAGGATGTGTTTTGATGCAAGTTTCTAGTTAAGGGGGTTTTCTAGGTGGATAGCTAGGGATAGGGATTTGGTCATTCCTAACTAGTGTCCTTTTATAAAAGATTGTTAAATTAAGGTGGATTTGTATCATCTATGGATGTTGACTTCCTATCCTCTTTTTAAGACTTACTCATGTTTCTTATCCTTCACTATATCCAACTTTGACATGATAATCTTCCAATTAAGAAGCTTTAATGGGTCTCTCCTACTTTGCTACAAGTCATATATTAATCTAGCTTGCTCAGAAGATTAAGCATTGAACTTTTACCGATCATTTCCGTTTATGGTAAAAACTGTTTATATTCACTCAATCTTGATTGTGAATTAAGTAACAGTGAGATATATATATACATACTGATCAAGTTTAATTTGCAAGTTGAGGAATGAAACTGAGATTAATTTATTTCATATTATTATTATGGTTGTATATAGTTCCTTTATCTCTATCAGATCATTGTTAATAGCATTAATGCATGCAAGTTTTAAGTTTTACAGTGATAGGATTTTTTTTTTTTTTATTCTATAACTTCATTTTGAGAGGTATAGTAGAATTTTTTTTCAATTTGCAAATCATGTCAGCTTATGTGGATTGGTGGAAGAAATATTAGATTGATTTGATATGATTACAGGATAAGTTTTTCTGAAAGAAAGCATATGAGTGTAGATAAAATAAGGAGGGACAAATGTAGTTTAGCTATTCCATTATTTAAGCATGTTGTTGTTATTAGACAAATTTGATGTCATGCTTGTATAAAATATAATTAGATTAGACTAATTAGAGTAATTAGAGTTATGATGAAAATGAAATGCCGGTCCTGATTATTTATTTATGTGATAACATTTGTCACATTTGTGTCACAATCCTACCATGTTATATTAATTTTTTTCTTTCATGATCAAAGCTTATTCTATGAAAACTATTGGTGCTCAAGATCTAATAATAGCATTGATACAATGTATTAATTTATTTCAAGACATGCAATTGAGGTATTCCCTTGAAATCAATGCTCAACTCTTCATTTGTTACCTGCTCATAGTTTCTGCTCAAACTAAGTGAAACTGACAATATTAGTATTTACTTGTGACGGTGGACCGGTGGTAAGTGTTTGCGATCACTTGTTATCGACTTCTGCTATTGAATGTCTAGAAGATCTCAACATAATAATTTATGTAAGTTTTACAAATAATCACTGTCCTTGACCTCATTTTTTTAGTCTCATAGCTTGAATTCCGATTTGGAAAGTTGAAGTTTGTACAGTACTTTTTCATTGTATTAGGCTACAATGCTGCATAATTTTGGGGTTTGTGTTCGTTTTGATTGTTTGTGATTAATGTTATTATTCGTTTTGATTGTTTGTGATTAAATATATTTAAATATAACTAGTTTCTTAGGGTTGGTTTGATTGGATGTTAAGTAGGTGTTAGAGTTAGCACCAAACTAGCCAAAAAATAGAAAGGAAAGGTTTAAAAAAATTTTAAGTCTACCACTGTTTTCATGATATAGAGAGTGTGAAAGTTATATTATTTGCATTGATACAATGTAATGATAAATATATTAGTTTTGATGTTTACATATATGAATTGTATATATTCTCCATGCGTTTTATTTTATTATGTTCTTCAATTGAAATATTATATGATCCATACTTTTGGAAAAATAAAAAAAATCACTGTTATGTGAAATAAAAGACAAACAAATCTGCTATCTATTTTGCATATTTAATAGTACTAACAAGCGACGAAATGCTTTAGAGAGTTGAAAATAAGCATAAATCCGAAGATTCCGAAGAGGTCATCAATCTTTCGAACTGCTGCCATATGCATTAGTTCACTCAAGACATCCTAACAAACTAAAACATCTTCTATGAAACAGTCTCTACATAATCAAACATCCATAATACCAAAAAAATTATTTGCTTCTTTGACAAATCTACTAATTAAGAGCAGTTTTCATCATTTTCGAAATTCTTTCCCAGTTAGTTAAAAGAATGAGATTTGCTAACATTGATCATGAGGGTAGTACTAGGTAGTATAGATATTATTATGGGAGAAGTTTATCATTGAAATGAAAACCAATATGACAGAAATTAATGCAAGGTGCTATCAAGTCTTTTTTTTTAGCTCAGAATTCATAATAGAAGTCTTATGGACTCATATTGATTGTAAGTTAGAGGATTATTTTTGAATAATATTACAATTCGCTATCACATTCATAAGAATCATATAAGAATCTATGAAATCTTTTTTATTTATTTTTGAAATTGAAGTCAAGCAAACAGATTTTTCTGGAAAACAAAACATATATACAACTTTCATCAACTTGAGCTCCAGCATGCCTTCTTTCAAGGACAGCAATTAATATATATGTAGACACACACACACACACACTAAACGCAGCAATTAATTTTTCTTTGTCTTGGTTGATTGTTGAAACTTTTTTCAGGTTTAATTTACTGAACATATAGAACATCCTTGCAACTTCTTATATCAGGAAGGTATGTATACATATATATACTAATTCAATAAGACAGGTTCATGTTTGTGTTTCTCAGGGATGGATTTATGGATCAAATGGGTCACTCATGAAGTCTAACGGATTGGCAGGAATTCAGAACCTATGCATAAACATATAGATATGCTTAATTCTCAACATAATTAAGCAATTTCTGCTTTCCCACTGGTGTTTTCATGGATTATAGGACTTTGTTCTAGTACCAATCAATTAATATGGCTATATGGAGACCTTTTATTCTGATAAATTTCTACAGAAATTAACAAGAGAGAAAATGGTGTATGAATGGCTTGCGGATGGTTAAGAAATGTGCACCAACTTGAATTATTCAATTCGTTAGAGAAACACATTGGGAGGGAAGAATTAATATATACCATTGATTTTAACTGCAAGGTTTGTTCTTCATATGTCGATGAATTTATCTGCTGTAAATGAATGTCTGATAGTTTTCATGCAAGTTTACTATGATAATATTTTAGACGCCGGCTATCATGTTCCTTATGCACATAAAGGCTTTTCGTTGTCATTCAACATGAAGACATACAATGCTATTTGAGGTTAATATTTCGTATAAATTAACATGAAACAAATAAACAATGATTCATCAGAGTCAACTATTGTTATTGATTTTAGTAGATTTACAAGAAGATTGTTGTGCAAAGATGAGAGAGTGCTTCCACACAAACAACAATAGGCTTCATTAAGATGCATGTTATGCAGGCAGTATACATTTAGATTATAGAGCAACGACCGAGTGGTCTATTAGTATTTGGGTCTCGTTAGAACTTTTCACCAGTGACGAGAGTTCAAATCACGATTAAGGGTATATATATCTAGAGTGTGAGTAGTGGTTGTGTACGGATAGTTCTAGTACCCACATATGCACAGGTCCAGTCCTTGCTTGCTTCTTCAAGGCTTGTGCACCCCCTACTTTTCTTAGTAGCCTAGCTGCTAATCTTGAAAATATATATATATATATATATATATATATATCTAGATTATAACATATGTAATCAATTTAATTACAACCATAAAATACAAGTAAAACTTCCAGGCCGAAAATTAGGCATGGTAAGAGTTATTCCGAGACCAAATTCTCCCCCTCTTTATAAGGATCTCCAATGTCTCTGTACCTGTTAAAGCATAACCCAAGGAGTGAACATCTTTACGTAGCATGTCTCAACAAAGAATAGTTCAAGTATCATCCAAATAGGCTAGAAAAGTTAATTTAAGAGGGTAAGGGAGAAAACACAGAGACGCGTGTGTGTACGTGCATATAAACATTTTGCTCCATATCTGATATGATACAATTCTCAAAAGTGAAAGACAAAGTAGCTTAGGTTTTAAGTTTTGTTGTAAAGTAACAAATGAACTGAGTCCAGCCTAGCTATAATAACAGGCTTGGGCCGGGCAGTTCTAACATTTTGTGCATTTGTTTACCCAAATTTCATCGTTGGCAAGTACAGATGCATACACATCATACATGGCTTGGATTGATATATACATTTAATCTTAATTAATTTTAAGAAGCTTATTCAATCTGTAAATAGGTATTTATGGTCCTTGGATGGAGACAAACTTAGTTCTTCCTGTGAATTCAAATCATGAATACTAGCTAAGTGATTTTCGATTAATTATTTAATTCATGAGACACGAATGGTGAGCAGTGAGTGACTATGTCATTATGTGTTAATAATTTGGAGTTTATTATTAGTTTTAATAGACAAAAGCTTAGAATAGAGGCATGCAATTCAGATACACATAAATGCATGCATTTCTAGATGTTTTCATGTTTGTAATTGTAATTGTAATTGTAATCGAAATCGTATTCTTAGTGAAGATTATTATAGGTGGAAGATGTTGAGATTTCTAAAAATGTTCATGGAATCATGGGGTTTTATAATCACTAGATTACCGTAGTGGAAGTTATGTGCCATCTGTTGAAATGACTGCTCATCATTTTCATTGTTATAATCATCACAGCATCAATAAAAACCAATCTCTCATATCTAAATAATCTTCACATACATGTAAATTTGCAATGTGGACAAGCCACCACATATATCTACACTGTTTATGTCTCAATAGCGTATTAGGAGAGAATGTTAGGATCGAATGACAAATTGAGCTTTATCTCACTCACTCTGATTTCCAGGAATACTGAAACTATGTGTTTGGACTGTGAACAATCTCACCAGAATTTCACTCAATTCTCACAAAGTGTTATCACTTCAATTTCATATAACAAGAAGCAAAGTGAAAGAGAAAGAGAACTAAAGTTTTCACACTCAAATAACTGCTTAATTTTATTCATTCAGATACCATGCATTTAGACAAACACCTAGCAGACCAACAATCATGGTTGTACAGTACACGCATAGAGAACATTCAAATTTAAACAAACATTACAACCAAACATAGTGAAAAGTAAATTAAAGCATCCCCAGGTACAACACAAACAACTGCATCCTGATAAACAACTTGCTATCCTATCTTGATTTGAGTCCCCAGCTGTGAAGCAACATTGCTGAATTTCTGGAGAATTCCTGGAGCTGCAGCTGTGTAGACATCTCATGACAGGTTCTGATCAATATCTCCAACATACTCCCCTTGATCAGATAACTCACCAACTCCAAATTTCAATGTGAGCGATTTAAACTTCATTCTCGGCAAAGCTTTGGTAAACACATCTGCCAGATGCTCTTCAGTGCCACAATGCTTCACATTAATTAAACCATCCTTTATAAGATCTCGTATAAAGTGAAATCGTGTATCAATATGTTTCGTTCGCCCATGATGTGTAGGATTTCTGGCAATGGAGAGTGCTGATGAATTATCATAGAGAATGACATTTGAATCCACCTGCTTCTCATTTAGATCTTCTAACAGTCGACGAAGCCAAACAACCTCGCAGGCAGCAGCAATCAACGGTATATACTCTGCTTCGGTGCTTGACAGAGCAGTGATCGATTGCTTCTTCGAACACCAAGCTATAACACCGGAACCCAGTGAAAATACCCACCCTGTGGTGCTTTTCCGGTCGTCTTGAGACCCTCCCCAGTTACTGTCAGAGTAACCCAACAATTTGAAATTTTCTCTTCTTATAATGAATCCCATAACAGATCATTCCATTAATATAATGAAGGATTCGTTTAGCTGCTCCTAAATGATGCATACTCGGTGAATTCATGAACCGAGAGACCATTGAAACAACAAACATAATATCAAGTCGAGTGTGAGTGAGGTAGAGCAGAGCACCAACTATTTTCCTGTATCTCTGTGGATCTGTTTCCCTAGAATTATCCTGAAGACGGAGTTTTTCATTTGAATTCATTGGGGGTATCAACATTCTTGCAATTTTTCATCCCAGATCTGAGCAAGAGGTCCTCTGCATACTTCTGTTGTGATACGAAGATATAACCTTTCCTCTGTATCACCTCCAGGCCGAGAAAGAACCTCATCAGCCCCATATCAGTCATTTCGAAAGTCTTTATCATATTCTCTTTGAACTCAATCAATAACTCCTCTGAAGACCCCATGTATAAGATATCATCAACGTACAAGCAAAGTAAGAGAACATCAAAATTACCTTGCATCTTGGAGTATACAGTGGGTCCATTACTGCTTCGGGTGAAAACCCAATTGAGAGAAATGTGTGTCTATATGACTATACCAAGCTCTAGGTGCTTGACATAGTCTGTATAGAGCTTTATGGAGATGGTACACCTCTTCCTCCCTCTCATTGACAATGAACCCCTCTGGTTGTAGGACATACACCTCTTCCATGAGATCTCCGTTCAGAAATGCAGATTTTACATCCAACTGATAGATTCTCCATTCTTTTCGTGCACTTATGGATAAGAACAATCGCACGGTCTTCATTCGAGCTACTGGAGAGAAAACCTCTTCAAAATCAATCCCTTCACGCAACGAGGAGCCCTTAGCCACGATACGAGCTTTCCTTCTTAGTAGAGTGCCATCTGGATTGAACTTTGACTTGAAAATCCACTTCAAGCCTATCGCCTTCTTTCCTTTTGGAAGAGCAGTCAGTTACCAAGTTTGATTCTTCGTTATGGCATTCATCTCTTCCTTCATAGCCGTAATCCACTCCTCACTCCTCGCTGCTTCTTCATAAGATGAAGGATCCCCTGCTGAAAGAGCAAGAGAGCATGAGTTATAGAGATCAGTAAGATTTCTATACCTCGTCGGAGCACCACCATCTTCTCCGGCCACTGAGTCTCCTTCTTCTAAACCAGGAGAGACCCCTTGATGTAAATCAGACCGTTCATCAATTTGATCGAATGGTGGAAATATCTCCATTTCTTTGTTAAGAGAGGTCACACCTTCCTCACGTACTGGTGCATAGTTTGAGGCATCCGAGTCAGCATCACCTGACCAATGCCATCCCTTCTCTTCTAAAAAGCGAATATCCCGGCTGACGTGTACACGCTTTGAATCATGACCAATTCGCCTAGATTCAATGACCAATCTCTGATACCACTGTTAGGATTGAATGACAAATTGAGCTTTATCTCATTCACTCTGATTTTCAGGAATACTGAAACTATGTGTTTGGACTGTGAACAATCTCACCAGAATTTCACTCAATTCTCACAAAGTGTTATCACTTCAATTTCATATAACAAGAAGCAAAGTGAAAGAGAAAGAGAACTGAAGTTTTCACACTCAAATAACTGCTTAATTTTATTCATTCAGATACCATGCATTTAAACAAACACCTAGCAGACCAACAATCATGGTTGTACAATACACGCATTGAGAACATTCAAATTTAAACAAACATTACAACCAAACACAGTGAAAAGTAAATTAAAGCATCCCCAAGTGCAGCACAAACAACTGCATCCTGATAAACAACTTGCTATCCTATCTTGATTTGAGTCCCCAGCTGTGAAGCAACATTGCTGAATTTCTGGAGAATTCCTGGAGCTGCAACTGTGTAGACATCTTTTGACAGGTTCTGATCAATATCTCCAACATACTAGTGAACCCTCAATTTTTTGTATAAGAGTCAAATGCTTTAATCATTCAGCCATTACGATGATAGCATATATTGACAGAAGCTTATATTTTTGATTGAATTGTTTCTTCTTTGTTTTAGAATATTTCATTTATTGTCATGTTAATGTCTCTTTGTTCAGTAGAACAAAAACAGAAGAGGTTGGTTATAATAAAAAAATCCTAATGAACATGCATGAAAGAGCTAATTTTTGGGCTCTTTTTTTTTGTGTGTTCTCTATTATTTTTGTTGTCTTATTCTTATGTTTGCCTCAATTTAATGTGTGACAGATTGGAAGGAAAAGGAAATTTTATTCTTTTAATTTAATTTTATTTTTTGCTTGCATGCGCAGCAAAACTTCATAATTATTGTTATATTGTTATAAAAATCATATTTAAACATAAGCTAATTAAATTTTTTTAGTTAATTGTATCATTAGAGCTAGATATATATATATATATATATATATCCAAATAGATGCATTTATTGGGTATATAAAAAATTATGATTTTTATAGGTGTATATGAACTTTTCTTTTGTTTCGATTCATATATATTACTAAACGTATTACTTGGAAACTTAGGGGCTCAAGAACGAGACATCAGCTATACAATATAACCAACACTCCGGCGAGCTCACTCTCGCCGGCCATGGGTATTACCGGAACCCTAGCTCTCTTTCACCCCAGCAAAACCCTAGAAACCAAAGCCTTTTGTTTCATATTCGCCCCCGGGCTTCTTCTCCAGGCCCGGATTCAGCTCCTGGTGCCCATCATATACCACAGCAGTGAAAAACTTTTGAAGAACTTTATTGCTCCATTAAATGCAGCATTTGAACCAATTTGTCCTGGTTTAAAACTTTCCATCAGGGTTCTCAGTGTGTCCAGAAAAGAATCTGAAAGTTCATAACAGAGTATATAGTTAAATGAATGTGCAAGAAGATTCTAGTCTGTAATCAATGACTTGATCTATCAAAAGTCCCTGTTTACCAATGAAAGTAGCAACACTATTCAACTGTACCTTTTCCAACAGAAGACAATACATGAACACACAGAAAAAGGTATGTTAAGATTCAAGAGCCACAAGCACAAAACTGCAATGAAGTTTCTTCAATTCACCAGTATCTTCAGTGTTGATTCCAACAGCTATGGTGGTTGCTTGTGAAAATTTAAATATAATAGAATCATGTTATCCCTAGAAAATATCAGGAAAGCTCAGTTTACACTATAGAATAACTGAATAAGCATAATGAATCCTACAGTATAATTTACCAAGACCATAATGTTGGAAGTTTAAACTATTCCCAATAAAAAATTGTCAATAGAGTCAGAGTTACTATCGTATCATAATAGTAAACACCAAGCATGAGAAAGCATTTACCAACATGCTACCATAAGCCATCAATGACTTTGCATCCAGACACATCAAGAATGGAGCTTTTTGATCCTTTTGGACCTGAATGTGTGCACCACTATGAAGCAAAATCCTTTGGTTCATTTATACTCTGCAAGAGAGAGAAAATAAAACTATTATACCAATAGACCTGAAAATCCATAAGGAAGTGATTTTTTCATAACCAAATTATTCAAACATTACATTTTATGAACAAGACATGCCCAGAAACACCTCTTCTTATGAGGATAGGTGTTTGCCTCAAAGCATCTCTCTTGAATGTAATTCTACATCATCACCACTAATTTCCTTGTCTATATGTCTATATTAGTTTTTAACAAATGCGATAAGCCTTTCACCTAAAAAATTTTTAAAATCAAACAAAAATTTTACAACAAAAAAGTAAAATAAAATAAGAGAGAGACCACCAAAATGTAAAATCATAAGCACTTCCCCATCCATATCCTCGCAATGCAGAAGTATCATGATCTCTTGTCATTGAGGTTAACAGCCCCATTGCAATACCATACTCACCAACTGGAACTGCAGTACTTCCTCCAGAAGTACCTATTAGCCAGAAACAGAAAGGCATGCATTGAGATAAAGATATCGTCTCTTGTGACATGAACTATAGGGTTCGGCTTAATCCACTCCTTACTCGCTATTCAAGCAAAGACTGCAGAGTTTATTTAAAATTTTAACAATAATAATATTGCCAAACATAGTAATTAGATAAAATACTAAATATTGAAAGTTAGCTGGTTGGTTTTGATGACAAAAAGAAACATATAGCAGCCAAAAATTCAAAGGCTTGGATATGAATGACATTTGGGAATAGACTATCAAAGCTGGAAAAATGGTGAAGCACAACCTTGGAACAGAATGCATGAGAACACATCCAAGGAAAAAAAACAAGGGAAGCAACAAGAACTCAACCATGAAAAAATGATTGACACTTTTCTTTAGTAATTTGCAATAAAAGAAATGAGAAGAAAAATAATCACTGTCCAATTTTAACAAAAAAAAACTGCAAAGGCCACTATAATACCTGGACAGTCTTATACTCCAGCCACACTGAAAACAAAATCTCCTGGAAATTTTCTTTCTCCAGCTGCCTTGAAAAAAAGAACGCTGCCAGGAAATTTTTATAGACAAATGGTTTGTAAATATTCCATGATCTGGAAAAAGACTAAAAATGAGGCAAAAACCAGCATACCCGAATGACTTGAGCATGTGCCCAGATCTTCCTTCTAATTTCCTCTCTCTCTTTATCAAGTCCAGAGTATACCGAAACGAATGAGATGCATTAAACACAAGGGCTGTTTGCTGCACAATGCAGGCATCCAAACCTCAGTATTATGGAATCATGCTCATTGGAGATAGCCAAAACATTAATAACCAGGGAGAATGGCATGTCAAACTAAGTTCCCTACGTGAACATAGCACACTGAACATATTCTAATACAGTCGTCAACAGCAAGAATTTGAATTCAAATGTTTCTGTTTACAGATTGAGGTGTTAAAGACACCCAAACAAAAGTTAGAAAAGGTATAATTCAAAATTCAGGTGTAGAAGAAGTAGCTGCCCTTTATTGTTCCTATGGCCTTCCTGCCGATGGTGGTTGGGGTGGAGGCCCCGGCATCAGTTGATAGGGTGGGTACTGATGCTGATAGTGCATTGGTGGCAGTGGTGTAGGGTACCTGTATGGCGGATAGAAATTTGGGTACTGGCCATGAGGCTGTGGTGGAGGTGGTGCTAAAGGATATGAAGAATGTCCTGAACCATCCAGTCCTCGGGGTTGGCCTGGCTTTTCCAGTCCTGTTTTGCTGTCGCTTGCCTCTCCAGATGGCACAACTGCCCCCATCCTCTGAGGATCCATTGATGGGTAGGAGGTTCGCTGTGATGGTAGTGGCACTGGAATGTTGAAGTAGGGCATTGCCTGCTGCTGCTGCTGGTCCTCAATGCCGAAAGGGAGAGGTTGCTGGCCGCTTTGTTGCTGAGATACAAGGGCTCGGGGGAGCATACCTCCGTGGGCCACAAGCCCTTGCCTCGCAGCTTCATCTTCTCCTCCCTCACCTTCAGGCTTCAGAGTCTGTGGTCTCCCCCACATCAACTTCAAGCGCAGACCTTTGATCACCAGCTTGTTCGATAGCTCTTCTGCAGCCTTCTCAGCACCCTCTCTAGCTGTGTACGCCACAAAGGCACAAGCACGCTGAAGCACCATCCTGATGGACTCTATTTCACCATAGGCATAAAACTGATCTCTGAGATCTTGCTCACTAATTCGAGCATCTAGGCCACCAACATAGAGAGTCTTTATGCTCTCATCATCAGGAGGGACAAGGGATGGCATCTCCCCTGCCTTGGCCAAGAGCTTCATGGCAACAGGGTCATTTATTCTGCCCAAAAAAATAAAAATAAAAATAAAAAATAAAGCAGGGCTCAAATATCATTAGAATCACTTGATTATCAGAGTCAAGAACTAATAATCTATCAGCAAAAAAAAAAAAAATGGATATAGCCCCATTAAAAAGCAACATCAAACTAAATTCTAATGATTCATGTTCAGGACAAATCCTAGTGCCACATATGGATAACCAGCAGATCAGGTGAACTTCGTCATCCATGATCACAAATTTACACGCATTGCCAAGAAGGAAAATACTAACAGTCTATATTTCCAAGGCAGTATCAAGTCAGGATATTCAGAGATGAAAGTTTACTTGTTGCAAAGTTGGCACAAAAAGAAACATTATCAATGATTTAATCTAATGCATACCCATAGTATCGGTCTTTTATGTTTTGCTGAGATAACTCCCCAGTTTGTGGCATCTCGTGACGGTATGGGCATTCAGAACCTCTAGCACACTCACCACGCGCATAGAAGCTACAAACATGAGCTCTATTTCTCTGGTAGTAAGGCACTGTCCTCTGAAGCTTCAAAATTGTGTCATTGGGACGTGCCTTTCCAAATGAGGATTCATAATCTATACCAGCTCTAGCCTGCAGAATACCAATTCAGGGATACAGACTAGTCAATAACTAAAGATGAGCAACACCTGCTAAAAAGAATGGCATAAATGATACACCAACACAGAACAACACAATAGTTAATCACTGAAGGGAAAACAATATTATTGAGAGCATAATCATGAAGTAAAGATGAGTAACACCTGCTAAACAACATGAGTTAGGTGATACACCAACACAGAACAACACAATAGTTAGTCATTGAAGAGAAAACAATATACTTGAGAGCATAATCATGAAATAAGTGTTGCATTTATTATGAATTTCATGAGAGAATGATTATTACTTGCAAACAGAAGACAAGATGCAGACGTCTATGATGCTTATTTGTAATTCTTGGGCATGGGCACCTGATCACTTCTACAAAAGTACCAAATGACAAGACAAGTCTGCACCATGGTACCAAAAAAACAAGCCATGCAATCCACACTATTAATAAATGATTTTCCCACAAATTTGTTTCAGGCTGGCAATGTCATAAACATAATCAAGCTTTGCATACCAATTTCAAGTTTCAAGGGCCCTTTAAACTTCAGAAGATGCAAAATCTAAGCCAACATACTACACGACAATATTTAGCTATAGCCTATAGCATAAACCAGTAATCAAGCATTGCATATGAATTTCAAGTTTCAAGGGCCCATATAAACTTCAGACGTAAAACCAGAAATGGCACTGTAATGCACAAAATATTTGTTCCATGCAAAAAGAATTAGTTCAGTCTTGAAAACTCTACATCTTGAAAATAACTACAAACTATAAAGGAAATTAGGTAACGACATTCATGTAAAAGAAAAATGACAAACTTATTTCACGTGAGACTTCCTTACACCAACAATGAATTGAAAATAAATAAGCCTAATTTATAGTTAGCAATGCACAGAAAGAATTATAATGTTTTCAATTATACAATTTTCCAATGACCATTTGATCTCCAGCAATAAACTAAACAAAGCATAAGTAGCGCACACCCATACACATTTTCAGCAATTTTTCTAATTATCTACAGTGCCATATGACTATCATAGCACCAGTGTCATAAGAATGTCTATCCAAAAATCAAAATAAAGTGCTACATAAATGGACCAATCAATAATAATTGTCAAAACTAAGAAATTCACTATTACATGAGTATCAAATGAAATAGAGTTTAAAATAAGTACCCTGCGGTCATGCTCCTCAGCAAAGTACTCCCGATTCACATCACTCTTTGGAATGGAATCATTCGAATTAATAGATAAAGCAGTATCCCGGACCTGAACTGGCAACCCATATTCCAGATCCAACAAGCAGACCTGGCACACATTCTTCAGTTTGCAGCAAGTCTGACAGATTTCTGTCTTCTTGTACCTTGCATCACGCCCTGGTCTCCATCGGAAGACAGTGAATGGCCGTGTGCAAATTTTGCACTCTTTATCATAGTCTGCTTTTGTCTGCAACAAGTAACACAGTGAAGCCAAGAAAGGAACAACATCAATACTGAGGTAAAGTGAAAACAAATCAGGCAGCATCAAGGTGCAAACCATAATACAAGCTAAATCAGGTAGGAATAAACTTAGAAGATGTTAGGAGAGATCAGCTAACCCACACACCATCTTCAAGTAACTCAATATTAGCTAGTTTCTTTCCAAAAAAGAAATAAATAAATCTTTTGATAATTTAAGGTATATTTGACAACAAAATTATACTAATTAGAAGGTAAGAAACAAAAATATGAATCTTACAACAATCCACTCTTGATATCATTGTCATCAATAGATATTGTATCCAGCTTTCTTAAAGGATGTATCTTTCCACCAATTCACTGGCAAACCCTAGACAACCTAAAATAAATTTTACTGGTAAATGAAGTAGGTCACTAAATGACCAAATCCGTGGAGACAACAGCATATGTTGTTATCATAACAGAATCAAGGCTTGATATCGCAGTCATTACTAGATATCCCATTCAATTTTCTCACAAGAAGAAACTTTCCATCGACTCACAGATAAACAAAACCAGGTTCAAAGAGATGATAGTATTTATTGTAGGGACAATAGAATTAGGGCTTAACACCATTGCCAAGAATAAAAATTTACCCCATTTTTCTAAAAGGATGAACCTTTCCACCGACTCAATAACCTAAAAACACCAAAACCCTAACCAACCTACAACGATCTTCGCGGACAAACAAAATTAGGTTCAATGCATGATTAAATCCACGGAAATGATAGTATTCATCATCTTCATAATAAGAGTATCGTTCCTACAGGTGTATCAACAGAGATTGAAATGAAAATAGAAAGAAAGCGAGAAAAAAAAAGAGAAGAAAGGACCGAACCATGCGAAGATAAGGATTGTCGCCGAGGCAGGACTCGCAGATGATGGGGAAGTCGGAGCGCTCCCATCCGTCCGCCTGCGCGTCTCGCAGTAGCCGATGCGCCATTGAAGTCCCAAATCGAGAAGAAGAAGAGAGGAGAGTGAGGCACTTCTCAGGTTTTTCACAAAATGTGAATATTTTAATCTAACGTATTAATACATATATAATAATCTCATTAAAAAAAGTAAAATGGCATATATATCATTTAAATTGTTTTTAGAGAAATTAATTAAAATATCTCAATAACTTTATCATTGGGCTAAAAAAAATCTTTTGATTTTTTCAAATCGCTTAAAAGTCTTTTTTTTTTTCAAGATTACTTTTAAATTCAATAGCTAAATAACCGAAGTTTTACTATTTTTACATCATGTTTTGCTTTTTGATTTTAATACTTTAGATTTACTATTTTTAGATTACCTTCCGGTTTTTAGTTTTACTCTTTTGATTTTTGGTGTATCGCATGTTATTTAGTGAATCTATTCAAATTTGTGTGTTGTTGAATAGAATTTGAACTTCCAAAAGTGATAGGAGAGATGAAATGGAACTAGTGGTAAAAAGAGGAACCGTAGAGGATAATATTTTGTCATGAAAAAAATCCAAGAACTAATAAGTAATTTTTTATTGTTTTTATTCATATATACCACACTCCATTGCAGCAAATACATAAATATATATATATATGATAATAATATATATTTAAATTTGTAAATTACTTCTAATGTTAATTTTTTTATTTAAATATTATAAATAAAACTAGTTTTTTTAAATATATAAAAAAATGACTTAATCACGAATAAAAGTGTTTTAAGATTTAGGAGTAATGAATAAAAGGAGTTTATTTTCAAATGATATATATGTAAATATATTAATTCAATGACATAGACATTTAAAAAATATAAATATATATACATAAGGTTTTTTAGTCATGTAAAATATAATGAAATGCATTTAAATAGTGTATGTGAGATAAAAACATTATATATGCATACAAATCCAATTTTAAAGAGTATACATGATATTTTTATTTTATTGAAAATATAATAAATACAAGTAGGTGGCTTTTCAAGTACACACAGACACAAAAAGTAACCTCTACAGTTAAATATAAAAAAAGAGTAGAATTATAAGGTTTTTGGAAACATAAGTAAACAATTAAATTGATTTTACAATAGCCAGTAAAAAAGCTGAATTTTGTATCAGTATGGATTAAATAGGTTCAAATTTCTTTTATTTTAATTAATTTAAAAAAATTAAAAACAATATATTTTTTTTAAAAAAAATCTTCCCAAAATTTAAATTACTGAGTTAAAAACTGTAACCTTAAAAATTATATATGTAATCTATCAATAACATGCAACCTATCTTAAAACATAAAACAGTGAATGAAATTCATAAGCTAAGACCAAAATTAATCAGCAATTTCATAAAAACACATATGAAATAAGAATTAAACATTCATTTAATACCCTTATTTAATATATAGACCAACAATTTCTTTTTTTTTTAAACCCCGAAAGATCAATTTTAATTCTTTTTCTAGATAAGTCTTCTTTTGGAGCTAGGGAAAATAATGCCAAGTTTTTCTATGGCTTAACCAACTAGTTTAGCATTATCACCCAAGACTAAATATTTAGATAAAAATAACCAAGCCAAACCTTCTTACATAATCATAGTATGAGACCAATATATATTATTCTAAAAAAATATATTGAACTGATTTTATGTTCAAGAGAATTTTAGTCAATTATTATAAGATATTATCGTGCCCATCAATGGCTGGAGTAGCTCAGTTGGTTAGAGCGTGTGGCTGTTAACCACAAGGTCGAAGGTTCAAGCCCTTCCTCTAGCGTCTTATATTGGATTTTTTATTTTACCTTTTTCCACATAAGAAAAAGTTTTTTTTTTTTGAAACATAAATAAAAAATTAAATTCATTTAAACTTGAGCTGGATAAAACTAAATTTTGTGCAGAGTAAATAGGCCCAAATTTCTTTTCTTTAATTAAGTTTAAAAATTTTATTACTATACTTTCATTTCCATGCTATCAAATTTTTTTTTTTTAATGAAAACCACAAACATTGTTATTCAAAGTATAGGATAGGATAGGTAGGTATATAATTATATCAGTTCTCATTACTTATAAATATTTTGAGGATAAATTCTCTACCATAAGATCATGGAAAAACGAGAGAATAGAGATATCTTATAAAGAATCATGTGTATTACAAATTGAGAAACTTAAACTCAAAACCCTTTTATCATAATATATGGTAGGAACTACTAAGTTATGCCCCGGTTTCCACTCTCTGTTTTTACGGGACCAAAAGTAATTTAATTTTCATTAACAACAAATGTTAACAAAATATAAACACAAAAATAAGAATTAAATTTTAATTAAAATTTCCAAATTTTAAAAAAAGGTTACTAAAAATGTGCACTATAGAAATTGGACCGGCCGCGGGTTGCCTTCATGCCACATGTCACAGCATGCTTCTTCCTTCACTCATTATGGGGCTGTTTGGTTGGCTTCAAATGGGCCTGAAGTGGCGGAAGTCACTGTCTAACTTGACAGCTCACTTTATTTGGTTGGCTTCATTTGTTGGTAAAGTGTCGAAGTCCCACTTCCGAGAACCTCCACTTCGGGCTTTTGACTTCGGGCAAAATAGTTCCGAAGTGGGACTTTAGCCAAAATTATGTTGCGTGTTGAAGTCCCACTTCCTCACATGATACCACGTGGGGGCTTTTATGGTCACCTACCACTATCATGTTTCCCACCTTCCATCCTTTTATCTCCCTGCCGCTCTCTGGGGTTTTTTAGGGTTTCCCATATCCTTACTCTTTCACTGCTTCACTCCTCTTCAACTCTCCATCTTCCATTAAGGGTGTTCATCCCCTTGTCCTCACATACCTTGGTTGTATACTATATCCTCGCTGCCGAGATATCCTGTAAGAATATAGTTTTAACCCGTACATCCTCACTGGTTGTGATGTTGTTTGTGTTTTTCAACGATCTTCTATTCTTCTTGATGATTTGTTTGGTTTTCCATAAACTATTTTCATTTTTTTTAAGATCTACTTGTTTCCTTTGAATTCCTATAAAGTATTATGGAGATGTTTTGCTATTTGCTCATGCTTTTATATTTTCATGTGTTGCATTTTTTCTGTGGGTTATTGCCGAGATTCACATGTTTTTAAATGGAGTGTATGTCTTATTCCCAGTAGAATCAGTTCACATTCTTCAGATATGGTTTTTTTCCCACATATGATTGTTTTCTTCACTGAAAAATCATTTTTGCTTTGTTCTTGTTTTCATGGATCTTGTGGAATTTTTCCCAAATTGTTGCTTGTTACTCGATAATGTAGCATTTTTTTTAACTATGTATCCATTGCTTCCCCTATGGTTATGTGTTTTCATCACTTAAACATACTTTTTATTGATGAAATATGATTCCTTGTTAGCTACCTTTATTTTTTACTCTATTACTTGCTACCCCTGTGAAATACTTCTATGGATGAAGTATTGAGTGGCACACATGCAAAATGATAGCTAGATTGTTGTCATGTTTGGTTTTTTTTATGTGCAAATAATTTTAGCTAGATTGAACTGTGAACAGTATGTTAACTGTTATAATGCAAGTGCTCTGACTTTTAAATAATCACATCGTTACCTGTAATTGAAACCATTTACTCGAAAATTGTTTAATTCTCTTTACCTCAGTGTCTGTATTTTTAGCTTCATTGTTAATGGTTACCCATGCATTCACTTTTCTTGTAGAAGGTTGTCACAAGTTTTCACTTCCTAATGCATTTTCCCATGCCTTTTTTCCTTACTGTAGTCAAGATTAAAAAAAAATCAAGCTCCAAAATTTTAACCGGTGGAAGCTTGCCAGCAATATGTCAATAATTACTCAACATTCACAATTATTATTTTACTCTAATAGTTAATGCATCATTTTTTTAACTTTGTATCCCTTGCTTCCCCTATGGTTATGTGTTTTCATCACTTAAACATACTTTTTATTGATGAAATATGATTCCTTGTTTGCTGCCTTTATTTTTACTCTATTACTTGCTACCCCTGTGAAATACTTCTATGGATGAAATATTGAGTGGCACACATGCAAAATGATAGCTAGATTGTTGTCATGTTTGGGTTTTTTTTTTGTGCAAATAATTTTAGTGTTATTGTCCCTTTCATGTGCTATTGTTGTTTATGCATTATGCTTTATTGATACTATAAAATCAATTGGAATATGTTTTAACTGTAGTTATACATTGCTTTATTTTAATTCACAATGCATTGGGGTTCACTGCTTCCCCCATTTACAACTCTATAATCGCCGACTATGTAGATGGATAATTGGGCCCAACATGAATGTGTAAGGCCTTTGGCTACTGCGTTCACCACAATTGTGATCATCATTGCTTTCTTGGTTGAAGAGTTGCAATTACATAAACCTTTGAGGTATGTGGAGCCTTTCATTATTCCGGGATTTAACTAGGAAGCGTCACATGCAACATATCTTAAGAAGTGGCGAGATTATTGCATTACTTACCATAGAATGGATGTAGGACCCTTTATACACCTGTGTTCGATCATGCGCGACAAATATCTTCTAGTTGACACAAAATACGTGACAGTGCAAGAACAACTATCTATATTCCTACATATAATAGGTCACAATACAAAAAATAGAACCATGTATATTGAATTTTTTCGTTCCGGAGAAACAATCAGCCGTTATTTCAATGCTACATTGAAGGCTATTTATGCAGTCCGTGATGAATTTGTCCATCCTCCAACTGGTCTTTGTCATCTTGATATTGAAAATAGTTCTAATTGGTACCCTTACTTTAAAGTAAGTAAACAATTCTTAAGTTACAAATGAATAAAATACCCTTCATCCTATTTAAATGATGTGCTATTTTTTACTATATTTAGGACTGTATTGGGCTGTTAGATGGCATACACATTGACGCATCTATCCCAGCACAAGAACTGGCCCAATTTTCATGGTCGTAAAGGACCCACTCAAAACGTGCTTGCGGTAGTCATCTCTGACCTAAGGTCACATACGTCTTAGCAGGTTGGGTAGGGTCTGCCAATGATTTTACAGTTCTGAGAGATGCTTTATCTAGGCCACATCCTGAGGGTCTAAAATTAATAGAAGGTAAAAACATAATGCATCATCCACACATAACCAATGCACTTATTCATCTTTTAAAATTACCTATTTGTTGTAGGAAAATATTATTTGGTAGATGCCAATTACATGACCATGAATGGTTTCATTGCTCCATATCGTGGTGTTAGGTATCACTTAAAAGAACATAGTGGAAGACCACCAACAAATCCTAAAGAATTATTCAATCTTAGGCATTCAATGTTGCGCTCACGTGTGGAACGTGCATTTGGAATACTGAAGAATCGTTTCAAAATATTAACTTCACACCCTTTCTTCCCATTTCGAACCCAAGTGAAGTTAGTTCTTGATAGTTGCATCATCGACAACTACATAGCTGGCGTTGACCCAAATGATTGTATCATTCAAGAAAGCATTGCTCAGGCAGAAGACAAACCAGTTCACTCGCAGCAACGGTCACAACGGGAACAACATGAAGAGAATAGACAATGGGTTGAGCTCCGTGACAAGAGAGCTTCTGAAATGTGGGCCTAATATAGTCATTTGGTCTGAAATTTTAGACATGCACAATTGTGGACTTGTTCAATATTTTGGGTTATCTTGATGCTTTTGTTTTGTTTATGCATGTTTTAGTTTTATAATTAAAACCTTTCTTATTCTCTCATGTGTTATACTGACAACTATTGAAATCCAAGGACAATGGATGGTGACAATGGCAAGCCTAACAACAAGCGTAGCACTCCCAACAAGCGTTGGAAGCCTGAATTTGACAACTTCCTTATCCTGGTGCTCGTTGATCAGGCTAGTAAAGGTTTCAAATGTGACAAGTCCTTCAAAAGAGTTGCATTTGCATTTGCAACGACATATGTGAATACCAGGTTTAACACAAACTTTACAACTGAAAACATTGAGAACCATTATAGAACTCTAAAGGCCCGTTACATTGAGATTAAGAAAGCAAAGGAACTGAGTGGGGCTAGTTGGGATGAGGAGAACAATGTCATTACTCTAGACCCTGTTGTCGCTGCAACTTGCACTGATGTAATAAGCACTGAAAATTGAATACCATATGTTATATTACAATTGAATTTGACTGTATTATGAATTTGTTTCAGGCCCATCCTGCGGCAGAAGCCTTTCATTAATAGGCCTATAGAAAACTATGAAGGTCTTAGAATCATTTGTGGCAATGATAATGCAACGGGGTCATATGCGACTTCTATTTTTGGTGATTTTGCAGGAAATCCTGGTGACGATGATGTTAACGCTGACAATATTCATTCTGTTTAGGGGGAGGAGCATGATAACAATGAGGATGATGGAAATGGCACCTTTCCCTCCTACTGTCCCAAACAACCCAGCAACATCTACTGCTGCTCGGGGCTGGTCCTCACAGAGGGCTACTAGAGACTCCTCAGTGATGGCTGACTTGATTACTGCTGTGGGTGAAATGGCTGCAACCATTTAAAAACCCAACACACTGGGTTGAAACATTGTACGTGAAGGTAATGGAGGTGGAGGGATTTGGTGATGACGTGTTGGAGGGGGTTTTCGATTATCTACAGGAAAGGGAAAATGTTGGTAGGTGATTCATGGTTAAGCGAGTAGACATGAGGCTGCGCATGGATTGAGTAGCACATTTCCTCCCCGAAATGAATTCAAGCTTGCTATGTTGTTTGTCTACCTGCAGCTTCATTATTGATGCCTGCAACTTTTAAATTTTTATGTTATGAACTATGTGGACTATTTACTTGTGTGCATTTGCCAATATGGTGTGAACTACATGCAAGCAATATGTTTTTATTGTTATCAAAGGTTGCTTGACCACATGCCATCAGGGGTATCTGGTTTTATATCTTTTTCTAGCAAACCAAGTTTGATGTCCATCAATATTTTCCATCAAACATGAAAAAGTTAATTTTGTGAACTTGTAAGTAATGACTGCCAGTTGTAGAGTTTTTTAAACTAGATTATGATTTTTTTTTTTATTTCAACAACAAGTGAATCCATTGAGGTTTTTGAAGAGCATGTCTGAAAAGGGTCATGTTGGCTTAGGTGCAGTTTTTTTTAAGTATTATTACTGATTTAAACTCTTTTTTTTTTTTTGGAAAAACATGTTAGGTTTGTTAATCAAAGGATTGACTACATTTTTGATAAACTATTTAGCTAGCTTTAGTGATACATTTATCAAGTGTAATTTCAGACTATAATATTTTTTTCATGTATAATTTTAATTTTAGAAGAAATAATTTTTGCAATGTGAAAACATAAATCAACAAAAAATATTTTTAAATTTTTAATATTTTAACAATTCTAATTTTTTTATGTGTAATTACAAAATTTAAATGCAATATTTTAATTAAATCAAATTATATATGTGTGTTTTGTAAATATTCATAGAAATACATAAGTTGTCTAAGTATTATCACATTGGGGGTAATCTCACCCACATACCTGAAGTGATGAGTGAAACCCCATTTCCATCAAACCAAACACCATGAAGTGTTCAAATTTAATTTAAAGGAAAATATTTGAATGCTTCTCAATTAATTCAGATTTCTTTTTTATATTTGTGCCAACACCTTACCATCTTTCTTTCAACAGATGAGAACACCACCAACCAAATAAAAAAAAGTGGTTACTGATTTGACACTTCCCTTTCCAACCAAACACATGGAAGTGGAACTTCTAACTGAACTCTTCACTTCAACCGAAGTGCCACTTCCAGACTTCGGTCACTTAGGTGACAATGAAATATACCAAACACCCCCTATACTTCATTCCGGTACTCTGCTCCGTGGGAACATGGTTACCATCCCTTACTTTCATCACATTATGCTTTAAACTATTATTAATACATTTTTCATTTTGGACCTTTTGATTTGTCAGACTAATACTTAAAGTTCTATAGAGGAGTAAGATTCTCTTAACATGTGTCTATCTCTCAAGGGGTGTTTGGTTCATGGATTCATGCCTTAGGAGTGGGAATGGCATGCAACCCATGATGCTTAAACCCATGTTTGACAACAAGGAAAGGAGTGAGTAATGGGTTGGCATGGGAATGAGATTAGGGATGGGCACGGGGCGGGGCGGGGACGGGGAGCCCCTCCTCACTCACTCCCCCATCATGGGCGGGGAATCCCCGTCCCTGCCCCGGTTGGGAAATCAGGGATGGGGACCTCCCCACTCCCGCCCATGGGATCCCCATCCCACACAGCTACAATTTTATTTTTTAAAAACAAAATCAATAACTAATGCATAATATAAATCAATCAACCTAGATACTTAAAAGCCTTTAATAACTTCATATGAGATAATACACTTATAAAGTCATAATTCTCACCCAAAAGATCAATTACAAAAAACTCCATACAACATACAAACAACATCATATATAATAACACCATAACTCCAAATCCAACCAATAAAAAAAAACAAGGTAATAACTCCAACATTAGACCTTAAGCAACAAGGTACTAACTCCAACATTCAAAAGTTGAGCAATATCTCCCAAGAGGCCATGAATAATAAATATTTGCTTCCTTTGAAATCCACACCTGAGAAAGAAGTAAAGAAAAAAAATCAGAATAGAATTTTGAATCATATAAATAACACCATTCAAATCATTCATTCTCACAAATAAAACAATAAATGGACTACAAAATAAAGAGTCTTCTATCAATAAGAGTGATGCCATCTTTTATTTTGGGAAAGAAAAATTACCTCATAGCTTATCATTCTTCTATCAATCAAATAACATTTGATAGCTTGGTCCACTTCCATCGTTATTAACATCAACAACCTGAAATATAAATTAAAAAAAATTTGTATAAGTTTCACTTAAGTTATGAACTTTTTGATGCGAAGAATTTTGATAAATACAACATTTAGAGATTTACCTCTTCGTCTACATCTATATCATCAATCATTGTGTAACATTGGGAGCGAGTCGTGGAAATGGAATCTAAAGCATCAATTATTAATTAAGTCAATTATTATAAATTGTAATTTGAAAACTAAAGTTGATTATAAAAATATATAATAGATATATGTATATAATATATTTAAGTATATTCTATTATTATACCTTTTGTAGTAGCCAAAATTCAATTTTGTGCACACATTAATGCTTCAACTGTGGCAGGATGCAATATGCTACGATGTGGGCTTATGAATCTCCCACTTGTACTAAAAGCTGACTATGAAGTTACTGTTGTACTGGAATTGCCAAAATATCTCTCGCAATTAATTGCAATGTAGATTATTTAAGGGCCAACTTCCACCAAGTTAGGATATCCAAATCAAAATTTATAAATAAAAAATTCAAATAATACACTAAGAAAATTATTTTAAAACACAAAACAAAAATACCACTAATTACTGCGAGGAGGAAGTTGAATCTTTCGATTTTGCATGTTTTGAAAACATTGCAATATTATGTCTTCATCAATTTTAGCAAACATTTCTCGCTCAATATAACAAACCATCATATTGTTCAACCATTCATCGCCTATTTTGTTTCGTAAATCTGTTTTGATGATATTCATTGTTGAGAATGCTCTTTCAACTGTTGTTGTTGCCACCGGTAAGATCAATGCCAATTCGATAAGACGATAAACCAATGGAAAAGTCAAATGTTTATCAAATTGAACCATTTTCATAGCAAGTCTTGCTAGATCATGACAATTTGAAAAATCAGAATTTCTTCTCACATCATGAATATGTATGCGAAGTTGCTCTTTCAAGATAAGATGATCGGATGTGGAGAAATCATCATAGTAAATTTGAGCAAGTCGAACAAGCATACCATGATCAAATCTGGAAAAAGAGTTTCTTGGATCAAGGCAAGCAATACATCTTAATAATTTTGTAGAAGTTTCACTAAATCGGTTATTCATCTCAGTAGTAAGTAAATCAATCACGACAATAAAGATCTCAACATGATAATGATGGTAATAAGTAACCAATTGCCCTCCACGTCTCGAACGACCTCGAACTAGTACTATCTTCCATATTCGGCACTGAAACTGACATTGCAACACAGAAGCTCTTAACTTCTTCTAAAAATTTACCCCATCCATTTTCTCTCAAATCTTGTATAAGTTCTTTCACAGTTACAATCAACCCCATTGCATTAACAATGTTTTGATCTTTCTGCTGCAAGGCATTTGACAAGTCATTAGTTAATCCCAATACTTTGATCATCAGATGCAAGATAAATATAAATTCAAAACTCTCCATCCTTTGTATCAAACCCGATGTTATGCCTTTTTTTTCTGCAACATTCCCATCATTACACACATTCTCTAACACCTCTAATACTGACTCCCACATAGTAAATAGCCGGATTAAAGTTGTATAATGTGAGCCCCACCGATTATCACCAGGTCTTGCAAGATTAGTCTCTTGATGTTTGCCCCTTCCTGAAAAGATTTCACCTTTCTCCAATTTCTCCACAATCTTATCATGGTGTTTCTGAAGCAACACATCTCTCCTTTTTCAAGAAGCCCCCACAATGTTCACAATCATAGTGACATAGTTGAATAAATCACTAATAGCCAAAATGCCTTTAGCAACAGAAACAACAACCAACTGCAATTGGTGGGCAAAGCAATGAACATAAAAAGCAAATGGATTTTCATTCAAAATTAATGTCTTCAACCCATTAAATTGCCCTTTCATATTAGAGGCTCCATCATACCCCTGCCCTCTCAATCTAGAAATAGATAGACCACAACGGGTAAACAATCCATCCAAAGCTGTCTTTAATGAAGAGACTGAAGTATCGGCAACATGTTCAACAGCAAGAAATCTTTCAATTACTTGGCCTTGCTTGTTTACAAACCTCACAATCACAGCCATTTGCTCTTTTATTGATTTGTCACGAGACTCATCAAGAAGTATAGAGAAATGACTATCTCCAATCTCATCAATAATGGCACGTGTGGTCTCTTCTGCACAAGCCCTTACTAACTCTTTCTGTATTTGTGGAGAAGTCATTTGATTATTTCCAGGAGCATTTTCATTAATCACACGACCAACACTTTCAACTTCTGTCCCATACCAATTCAGCATCTCTAGAAAGTTACCCCTATTTGTGGAACTAGAAGATTCATCATGCCCACGAAAAGTAAGACCTTGCAACATAAGAAATCTAACAACACGTAAAACAGCAGTGACACGAGCTCTATATGCAATCTCCATCTCTCTGTTATGAGAAGAGAATATGTGCGACACGCTTTGCCTCTGATTTTTGAAATCCTCACAATGTCGCCTTGCATTGTTGTGGTTGCTATTAACTCCACCAACATGCTCAGTGAAAACTTCCATGGCCTTCTTCCAATTGCAAAACCCTGTCTTTGTGAAGGCATCAATCCCAAGTTTATCTCCCCTTGACTGCTTAAAAAGATAACAATAGAAACAATAAGCTGCATCTTTCTCCACACTATATTCCAACCAATCAAATTTCTGAAACCACACTTCTTTAAAGCTTCTCAAATCTTTTCCTTGTTGTTTTCTAGGAAAATTGTGACCAACTGGTTGACATGGACCCATCAACAAATACTCTCTCCTTACTTGATCTCTTATTCCTGTGTCATATTCTTCAATTGGTTTTCGAAGCCCTGGGTCAGCGATAATATCACTTGGATCAAACTCAACACGGCTTTTCTTTTGTGCAATAGTACTTGCATTAGACGTTGAACTCGTTCTTGCTTCAATACTTTTTGGTATAGATTTAAAAAACCTCTCCATATCTATGAAATTGATCAAATTAAATATATAAATGAATTGCACTAAATCATAAATTCATAAATTGTTCAATCAAATATGTGTAACAATAAATTGGATAGTTTCTATTAATCATATTTAACTAGGTTTACACCTTAACTCATAATATTTAAAATAAAATTATAGTATAAATTTAAATTTGGAGAACAATAAGTTAGAATCCAATAAATAAAATAAAAACATAATTACAATATATCATTATAAAATAATTTTTTTATCCATTATAACTTATACTAGTTATATAAATGTATATAATATTTTAAATTAAAAAAATCTTATTTAATAGAATTATGATGAGTGGGATAGTTAAAATTCAATAAGGACAAAAAAAAAATTACATTTTATCATTATGGTTATAAATTATAGTTAAATAATTATAAATAGTATTTTAAATTAAAAAATTATTTTGAAGAAATATGATAAGTTTAGTTATACGTTTAAATTTCTTATTTAAAATAAAAAGTATAAATTTAAATCTTTTGAGAAACAATAAGTTAGAATTCAATAAATAAGATAAGAGCATAATTACAATTTATTATTATCTTAGTTATAACTCATACTAGTATATAAATATAAATAATATTTTAAATTAAAAAAACTTATTTAATAGAATTATGATGAGCTTGTATGAATTTGATGATTATGTGAAGTGGATATAACAACATATGTTATTTAAATTAATGATTATATTTTAAATAAATTTTCTCAATTTATTTCGATAATTCTAAAAAATTGATTTGTATTATTTTTTAAATTTAAGAATGAAATTTTATTTTAAAGTGATAACTTATATTTAAAATTTTTTAAAGATAAATTTTATTTTAAAGTGATAACTTAAAGTGATAACTTGTATTATTATGTTAATCGATTTTAATTCATAAACATTTCAAATAATTTTGTAAAAATTATTTCATAAATGACAAAAAATAAAAAATAAAGAAACAATCAAACAAATAAGAAGATTAAAAAAAATATTCACCTGCCGGACATAGAGATCAAAAAAGTTGGAGAGAAAATAGATGGGGATTATAACTTGAGTTGCAAGTGTTGATTTATAAAGAATAATTCAGAATCTCTGTTCACAGTCTTACAGCTCTTTCAAAACGGATGAAATTGGATGAGAATTGAGAAAGACTCAATATCACTTTGTAATTTTGTAACAACACTAACAAAATCTGAATCTCTGAATATATATATATATATATATAAAATATTTAATAACACTAGTAGCATGTAGCACCACGTGATATGGAATGTGCCAACGGATATCTCATAACTTTACAACTGCAAAGTAACACGTTTCAAAAATTTATTGGCTATTTTAAATGTGATTAGACCTTGCTTGTATCCCAATTCCAAAGCATGGCGAGCGGCGCCGGCGGCTCAGCGTTCTTGCTTCCTGTTGCGCTGCTGCAGCTTGCAGGTGGGTGGCGGTTTGGTCCGGGCGGATGACCGGATATTGGTGGGGGGTCCGGGGGAAGTCCCATGGTTAGAGACATAGAGGCTTAGAGTTAGAGCTTTAGAGGAGGAGTTTAGGAGGGATGCCGGCCATCGGGAAAGGGAGGGCGGCCCTGGCGGGGAAGGGGGCGGAGGGCTTCTCCGGCCACGGGGCCCACTGACCTTGCCTGTGACAGGGGGGCGGCCGCCCCCCTGCCCCCCCCTGTCCCTCCGCCCCTGGATGTAATTATAAATATAATGGATTTTTAATTACAGTGTAATTATAAAATCTTTGCATTTGAACATATATGGGAGTCACATATAAATATAATGTTTGGTTGGATGTATTTGAAAGTAGTGAATTACAAAATTTTGTGTTTGGTTGGAGGGATTTATAAATTTGGATTAGAAAAACTTATGTTTGGTTTAATATATAAAGTTATAGATGCATCTGGTGAGCTTACTCTCACTCTAAGATAATTATTAAGTTTTGTTAAGTATAAAATACTATTATGTTAATTATAAAAAAATAATTAAGTATGTATTTAATTAATTTTATATATGATTATGTTTTCCGTTTCATTGAAAAATTTTTCAAATTTCTAATAAATAATTATATTAAACAATACATATTCTATTAACATTGTTTTTTTAAACTAAGTATTTGCATAATTAATATTTTATGAATTATGTGACCTTCCAATCTAAAGCTCATGTGACCCCATGTGCTTTGAATTTCAACGCTTTGAGAATGAACTACGGTCAATTTAGGCATAATAAAAATAAGATTTTTGAAACGTAATTCTAGTTACATCTATTAGAGACCATTTGGTTTGAGGAATTGTAAGTTATATTGACGGAAATACGTACAAATTTTTATTTTGTTTGTTTGGTTATCTGGAAATTTTTATTATTATAAATTGTCTTTTTACTAAAATACTTTTATCCGATAAATATTAAATATATCAAAGTTTATAATATTTTGAAGTAAATATCAAAATTATTAAATAAAATATATTTCTTTTTATTAAAAAATAACATTTAATTTTAATATAATTAATTTGCATTAATTTTAATTAATTAAAATTTATATATTTTAAATAAATATAAATTCTTACTTATTTTTGAATTTTTCGAAAGTTGATATTTTTGAGATTTTATTGAATTTGAAAGATACAATAGGGAAAAAAAAATTCATACTCCTCCACGAATACTGGCGTAATGTAAGATTACCATCTATTGAGTTAATAATCACATTCACAATAATATTGCGCTAAGTTTTCACATTCTAAGAGTATGATATTCCCACTTTGTATAATCAAATGAGTTAATATAAGATTTCCTAGTCTACATTCCAGGGGTAATGTGATATTACCCCCAACCAAATAACCCCTTAGGGGCCGTTTGGTTCGTGGTAATAACATATTACCACGTAACAAGATTACTATAGTAATATGAGTGAGAATGTTATATGGTTGGGAATATTGCGATAATTTAATATAACCATGTTTGGTTGGGAACTCTTATTATCGGGAATAGTTCATTACCGTGTTTGGTTGTCATGGTAATCAATTTGTTAAAATATAAATAATTATAAAGATTACTATGGTAATCCAAGATAGACACCAAATTTGGTGGTAATAGGATTACCACGTTCTTGGTAATATTTATAAATTAGTAATGTGATATTACTATTCATATTACCACCGGTGTAATGCCAAATGTGGTAATATTTACATATTACTACGTAACACGTGGTAATCTTTCTACATTACCGTGAACTAAGCGGTCCTTATTATTTTGTTAGAGAGAAAGATGGAACTTTGGGAAGCATTTGTAATTATATAATACTAGCAAGACGAGGCTCGTTAACGCTGTGGGTACCTGTAATTTACATCTAACTGGCCACACCTAACCAATCACACCAAATGTACAAGAGCATGAAGTTAGACCATGCTAAGCTAATCTAACTCCGCCGGACATTCCATCAAAAGAAGCGTCCGTTCTCGTTTGTCTTATTCAGCAGCGGGAATCGTAAAGCTTTTCCCTCGCGGGTATATAGCAATTGGGCCCCACTTTTCATTGCCGAGCTCCGCGTGGACTTTCTTCTTTCGGTTCCATCGTGAAACCCTCTCTCGCTCTCTCTCTTTTTATAATCTCCGCCACGAATGCCCCCCGAGAACCTCCCCCGATTCTAGGGTTTCTCTCGTTGGAACCTGAATTCCAAGCTTCTCTGGTCCAACGGTGAGTGTTTTTCGGGTTTTTCTTATGGTTTTCTTGTGCTGCTTTGTTTGGAATTCGTTTGTGTGTGTGAATTGTTGGTTGTTCTATGGAATTATTTTGGGAATTGATTTTTTTATGAGTTTTGTTTTGTTGCATGTGTTTTTTTAAATGCTGATTGTGAGATAGAATGGAGGTGATGCTAGACATTTGTTTGGAATTTTGATTTTTTTGGAAGTTCTTATAGTTTAGAGTTTTTGGTCAATTTGAACCTTTATTGGTTTCGAATTAAGTGCAAGTTCAAAGATTAAATTTTTGTTCTTTATGTGCTTGCTCTTGAATAGTTTGACCCTTGCAATCCCCAATTAATTCTTTTTATTGGATGAGTTACAAGATTTAACTACAATTTAGTGTTTTTAGTGTCTAGGTCTCAAGATTTGCTTGCAATTGTTGTTATTTAGAATTTTGACATAATTTAATTGGAAATGATCGCGAGATTTCTTGTTTGAAAATGAACCTCTCCTGTAATGTGATGTAAGCAAGTCTTGTTGGTCTACCGGTTCTTTATGCTCTCTTTGAATCATTTCTTTTTTTTTCATCTTAACATGATTACAGGTGATTTGATTAATTGCTGAAACTCATTGATGTTAAGTCACTTCTAGTAGCCTTTTCACATGGATATCTTCTTTTTATTAAACATACCTATCTTGGACTGTTAATTTGTCATTAGTTTCTGGACATGCTCTTATCTTATCATCATAGTAAATATCTCTAGTTCTTTAAAGCTGAAATTGTGCATGCCCCTATCTTATCATCATAGTAAATATCTCTAGTTCTTTAAAGCTGAAATTGTGCATGCCCTTATCTTATTATCATAGCATCAATCTCGAGTTCTTTAAAGTTGAAATTGTGCTTTCAATTCTGCTTAATTTTTTAGCCTATAATCATAGATTTCATGTTGGATTTTTGTAGCATTACTCTTATTGTGCAAGTTTAAGTAGAAGGAAAAAAAAAATTGTGTTTGTAAGAGATGTTGGCTTTTTTTATTTAGATAGTTGTCAATCAAGATATTCATTGTTTCTGACATCATGTTCATTATTGAAGTCTTGTCAGTATGTACCATGCCAAGATTGTTTCAACAACAGCAATGGTTCCCCATAAAATCCATGGCACAGACGGCATGCTGCACTCTGAAACTCAAGGCTCTAATCAACTTGATGATGCTAATGTTTTTGGAGGGTCTACTGCAATAAATGCACCTAATTCGGCAGGAAGTGGAAAGCTTCGATTGAGATGGACTTCAGATCTGCATGACCGCTTTGTTGATGCTATTAACCAGCTTGGTGGACCAGATAGTGGGTATTTTCGTTATTGGTTAATTAGTTGCATATTGCTTAGGGTTTTGTAGTTTCAAAAGTTTATTTTCCAATCATCACGTTGTTGAAATATAATGTAAAGCTAGTGTTAAAATTGAAGCAAACAGTTTTCCATACATTTAGCACTTACTATCATGCATAACTTTAATTTTTTTTTTTTCCATTGACAATTTGTAAATTATCTTTCATGGATTTTTTTTAAAAGAAACTCAAGGTTTCTGATACGGACAAAGTTTAGGTTTGAAATAACCTCATAAGCTAATTGCATAATTTTGAGTTCTAGTTACCCTAGCGAGCATGGAATTTGGTCATTAAGGCCATAGGGAGGAGGCGCAGATAGCTGCACTTTATCTTGTTCTTGCAAATGATGTGAGCTTTCAAACATACTCTTGTTGAACTTTGTAGAAGGATGCCTTTGTACATTTTTATGGTAGTTATTTTACTTTAAAAAAAAAAAAATGTTGAGTGGATTTGTTGAGGGCTTTAAATGGGGTTGCAAATTTTGTCCATGACAGTAATCCCTACATGATTTCATATTTCTCATGGATCAGTTCTCTCTTGACCCATGTAATGGCCACAACCAACCATTGAAGAGCTGACCTGCAGGAGGTTTTAAGGCATTCATCCTGCCTCTAGTGCTGCCTTTCTCATCCTTCCATCTGCCCTCCCTTGACAAGGGATTTAATCATGATAATTTTAGTCCTTTAAGTGTGTTGAACTATGTTTTTTTTTCTTCTTTTCCTTCTGCTCTTAGAGCATTGCCTTGTTCTTCAAAAATTTCCTATCTCTTCTCTATTTAAAATCTATGGGGAATGTCTAATGATTTTTCTCTTTATGCTCTAAGTTCTGTAAAATTCGCTGGGATTCTGGATATACTTGATCAGGTCCAGGTCATGCTTGTTGGGATTCCTGATCTTATTTAATGAAACAACCTGTCCCATTGGCACCACTACTTCCTCTTGGATGCATTTGGATTTTTTGATTTTTCTAGCTGGGAAATTTTTTAAGTTAAGTCTATATGTGTTTGTATCATGGAGAAGAATGCAATGATAGAACCACATTTGACTTTAAATACATCATGATACTGCTAGTTGAGTTGACTTCTTTCTAAGGCAAGCACAGAATAATGACGTCTTATCATCATGACTTCTTTTTCTTGTTATATATCTATCATCCATTATAGTACTTCCTCCCATTGATAATGTAGGATTAGTTCAATTTCATAGTCTAACAATTATTGAAAATTGTAACTGCATATAACACACTCACAGACAAACATGAAAAATTTATTAAAAAAATAACTTGCTCTGAATCACGTTTAAATTGACTTTGGGACTAACCATAAATAGTGTTTTACCATCATAGTTTGATTTGGAGAAATTGCACAACCTGATATTTTGTTGGACTTCCTTTTTTAGAAGAGATGACAACTGTTACTCTCTTTTCTTAATCATGGTTTCAGAAGCTACACCTAAAGGAGTACTTAGAATAATGGGTGTTCCAGGGCTTACTATTTATCATGTGAAAAGCCATTTACAGGTAAATGAAGCTGTCTGTTTCTTCCGACTTTTAAAAAACATTTCTATTTGGTACTCCCAAGAAAAGCTTATTTTTCCTTTTCATGTGCTTGTAGAAGTATCGCCTAGCAAAGTTTCTGCCTGAATCCTCGGCTGATGGTATATACCTATGCTTTACTTTTACTTTTTCTTTACTTTTACTTTGTATATGATATTCCCGATTCTTCTTAGACATCTTCATTTGCCCATTCAAGGGTTCAAAGCAGTGCCATCATCCCCAACTGTGGTTGCACGCCAGTTGGCTTGTTGTTTGTGTGGATGACGTCAATCAGGTTAAAATTTAAATTTTATGTTTTGTTGTAGGTTCAAAGGATGATATGGAGAATGCCAAGGATACCCTCTCCAATACAGAGACTTTGCAGTAAGTAAATCTCTTTCTAGGGCTGACTTGGTTTCTGCCCCTATTTAGATCTTTTCAGATAACCTTCTCTGACTCTCAACTCACTTAGCTTATCCATGAATGTTGATGTGGATAGTTCAATCTTAAAACCTAGCATGCCAGGCTTAGTTAAAAGAGGGCCATAGCATTTGCTTCACATGCAAGTTGGTTTTGGAGTTTTTGTGAACTATTTATAAACATAACCAAACAGGCCAGAGTCAGAAGCATGGAGGCACCACATGGTCCACCATTAATTTTGGTGGTGGATGTATGTGCCCCCTGAAGGTGAAGGTCCGCACAAGATTGCAGGTCCACCCTTGGCACCATCTATACTAACAGTAGAATTCAGACTAATTAAGCTCGTTTGCTATGCTCATGTACTCCTGAAAACCTCCAAGTGATTTTAGCTATTTCAGCAATTTGTAGTGTATAACATAAAACTAAATTGATTGTCTACTCGCGATCTTACATCAAGTGTTTTCTGTGTGATTCAGACTATTGCATTGAAAACTTCATGAAAATTTACTGAACCAATCAATTACTATGAAATCCTTTGCTTTACTAAACAAATGTTCTATTAGACTCTTTGGTAGGAGAGAATGAATTTTCTGTTATACTTTGTCAATTTTTTTGGTTCAGAGGAGGACAGATAAGTGAAGCTTTGAGAATGCAAATGGAAGTGCAGAAACGACTCCAGGAACAGCTTGAGGTTAGTACTTTCCCTTACTTTTAAAAGTGACTATTAATCTTCTTTGTCATAAATCCTGCCTAAATTTTGAAGTGGTTTTTCTTCTTTCTGATATCTTTCTGGCAAGAATTTGTAGACAAGATTTCATTTAGTTTCCAACTATATATCTGATCTCAATAGGCGCACATCAGCAACATGATCTTTTTACCCTGTACTCTTCAACTTTGGCTCGAAAAGTTTTTAAAAAATTGTTACTTCAATAAAATTTTAATTCTTGTTGATCTTGTGATGATTTAATTATGAAGGCTTTCTCGAAAAACTTGGGAGTATATTATAGCCTAATGCTTAGATACTTGACTCTCGGTATGTTAGGTCATATTATAGTCTTTGCTTTATTTATTTACCTTTTTTTGGACTTTATCTATTTGTATTTGCCACCACCCTTTCTTAATTATAACAATCAACTGTAATTTCTTATATTCAGTCTCATGTTGGCTACCTTTTTTTTTTATTGCCCGTGGTGCATGCTTTCACTAGCCTTTGAACTCAAAATATTTGATTGATTAAAAGAGGATGACTTTCATCAAATTGTCTTCTTATCTTGTTTGGCTTTTAAGGATCTCTTTGATGAACTCTAGTTTCCAAAATGTGGCAGTATTTGCCATGATCATGGGAAAACATCATAATGCTATAAATTTAAAAAAGTAAAAGCTAGAGGCCAACACATGCTATGCACTTGAACCTCGTGGTACTAGTGCTAGTGGAGGTTCCACTCACCCCCATGCCTCATCCTTTTTATCTAGTTGCTTTTCCTCTAAGAGTTTTCAGACTTTCAATGTTGAGTTCCCATCTTTCTTGCTTCATATAGAAAGGGAGTAAGCTTTTAACCCCTAGTAAATGTTACCAGTACAAGAATTGGGGTTTTCAGACTTTCGATGTCGAGTTCCCATCTTTCTTGCTTCATATAGAAAGGGAGTAAGCTTTTAAACCTTAGTAAATGTTACCAGTACAAGAATTGTGTTTCCATATGCAGTGTTTCAATTTCTCACTTTACCTTTTAACACCAAAGTCTGACTAAATTAAATCATGTCCATTTCATTGCATTTATGTTGATTGAAGAAAATTTACATTGTATATTATGACCACAGGGTGTTACACAATTGTCCTGCAATCTTTATTCTTCGGCATGATCAGTTTCTAATCATACGCCAATGCATTGGAAATTCAAATTTCACCTGATTGTTCAAATTGAAATATTTCAGACCCTTTTTGTACCCAAAAGCCCATGTTTACGTGGTGCTGCTTCAATTCACATCATCATGATCTGTCACGGTGCAACTATGTCAGGTCCAAAGACAATTACAGCTTAGGATCGAAGCGCAGGGTAAGTATCTCGAGAAAATCATTGAGGAGCAGCAAAAACTTAGTGGTGCTATCAAAATGTGTCCTCCCCTCAAACCCGGAGAGAAGTCAAAGTCATTCGAGCTCCTACCACCACCGGAAGACAACCTCAGTGATCTCCCCTGTTGTATGAAGAAACTCCGGACAAGTGATCAGTTGCCAGAACATGTGGATGTCCCACCTCGACCAGACTCAAACGCTACGCGCACTGAATGGAACCTTGAGGTTTACAACGAGGGCGAAGAGGGAATCAGGTTCGATATCTAAATAAACTATAAAGAGAGCGATGACAACTGTTAGCCAAGATCTCTCTCGGCAGACTGTTAACATAACAATTATTCTCCAATGACTTGGTTGTGTCAATGGATGATTCGTCGTCCAAACCGCATTCGATTATCTGCTTTGGTTTATAAGAGAGATTGATTGATATCAAAGAATCCATTGAGATTGAAGAGTTTCAGTGAAAGATGAAATCTGATTGAAATTGTTGTTTGTTTTGGTGGGTTCCTAATGATTAATTAATGTGTAATTGAGTGGCAAGTGCATGCTTATTCTTTGTTGCCAGAAAGGATGTGTTATATCATTATATGTTATGAAAGTATAAATTCCAAAGCGTGTTTCATTAACAGGATGTCCCACCCATGTTTTGTAGTGGAATGTTAGAATTTGGGAGTTTTTACTTTGCAAATATTAAATGTGGAGATGCGATGTGCATGATAAGTGAGGAATCTTTTACTGCGCATTCCTAGAAACTTAAATATATATCTTTATGTTTGTGACTTTGCTTGGTTGAACTCCCAAAAGGATGTTTTATATGGATGAGGGAATATAGGATTTAAAAAGGAAAGTTCCCATAAAAAAAAATGAAAATAAAAATAAAAAGATGATGAACATTACCTTGAGCCACACAATTGATACTTGATTGTCTTAAATATTCATGACAATTTCAGGAGCCTCTTGTTTAACTTTGTGTTTTTTTAGGGAATTGCTCAATTGATGCCTAGAAGAATAATGGTTTTCCTCTTTATTTATCTATTTAATAAAAATACATAAATTATATTTACTAAAAACCATAGGAAATGATACGAGACGATTTATAAGTCATGGTTCATAACTAAAATAAAATAATGATAATATTTTTTGAATAAATGTGAACAAGTGAAATTAGGATGTGCACAAACATAGAGTTACTACATTCAACATATATGTGTCATCATCTTTTGTGAGTTATTCCTCCGTTTTTTTTTTATTGTACGAATCTATGTTTTTTTATATGTCATTTTCTAACATTAAGAAACATTTATTAATTTTTTTTTTCAAAAAATTACCTTTAACATTTTATTTAACTCTTTTGTTGAAATTAAATATGAGAGAAAAATGTAAAAATTTAAATTAGGGGTAATTTTGGAAAGATAATTAATTTTTTATAAATTTTTATGAAATAACCAAATTTTTTGGTATTCCATATGAGATTTTTTTAGTAATATAGAGATATTTTACAAAGAGAATTTAGTATCAATAGATGAAGAGGTAGTTCTTACGATAAAAATTTTAAATTACAATAAATTGAATATTAAAATTTAATGGGGATTTTTCATAAAAATAAATAAAATTTCCCGCATGTTAAATAAACGAAAAAGAGGAAGTGTGAAAGGAACAATATTTCTCAATAAAATGGAAATTAAAAAAAAAAAAAGAAGAATATCATTTCCCTTCCTTTTGAACCACCTCCATTATGTCTCCTTTTCCAAACATAATAATAATGATTTTAAAGAGAGAGAATGTCTTGCAATAAGGGAGTGCCACTTACTCACCAACCACTTCAATGGTCTTATTTATCGTCAACCTACAGAGTCAACCATTTTGAAATTTAAAATAAAGTTAAAAAAAAAAGTAAAGAAAAGTAAAAGAAAAAATCAAACACTCTTTGTCTCACTTGTGGGTTCTGTTTAAACTAAACTACCTTTGAAGGTACAACATAAACCCATCACTCCCCTTTTTCTCACGCTTGCGCTCACGCTTCTCAATCCCCAATTCCACATCTCTGCTTGCATTTCTCGGTCTTCTTCTCTGGAAACCCTAACCCTAGTTCATCGGAAGCCCCTCGACGCTGACGGGGATTCATGGACGCCATCTCGGTCCGAACCCTAGCGCTAGTCGTGGCGGTTCTGGTGGTCCTACTACCGCCGGTGAGCCCTAACTCAGAGGGGGACGCGCTGTACGCCTTCCGGCGGAGCCTTTCTGACCCGGAGAACGTGCTTCAGAGCTGGGATCCGACGCTTGTGAACCCCTGTACCTGGTTCCATATCACCTGCAACCAGGACAACCGCGTCACTCGCTTGTATGGCTCGTTGATCTTTTATATCTTTTTATTGGGGATTTTTTGGGTTTGGGATGGATGCTTGTTGATAGCCGTTGTGTGTGCGTTGGGGAAAGTTGATTTTTTGACAAATGTTTGTGATGTTGATGAATAGTGCGATTTTCGATTCTTTTGGAAAAAGTCTAGCATCTTCCTTAGCTTGCTTTGCCTTGATTTATTGTGCTAAATGAATCTATTGAATGTGTGTTTTTATTGGCATTTTTGAATTTTCATTTGTGGTATTGAAGTTTTCATGACTTCCAGCTTTTCTTGTTAGGTTTGTTCCTGATTTGATGTTGAATCTTGTGTTTGTTTTTTGGTAGCTTGCTGGGTCTTGGATTCAATTCCGAATAGAAGATGTATATTTTATGTCTGATTTTAATATCTTGTAGCTTGGATTCAAATCTATTTTTAAAGATTAGCATTTGGTGGCAAACTTCATTCTGATGCTGAAATGCATATTGGCCTAGTTATCATTTGCACTAAGAATCTTAGCTGTCGAAATTAATAAGATGTTTTGAGTAATCTTCTCATTATTTTTAAATTTGAAAGCTATTGAGAGCCAGAACAACAGATTCTTTGGGTTAAGTTTTGGTTGCTGTGTATTTTGACTGCTAAATATGGCCAAGTTGGCTAGGAAATCTACTCATCTAGTGATTGCATTATCAGTTTAAGGGTTTACTGGTGCTCGAATTATTGGAAGAAGAAATTGCAGCTAACGTCATAATGAAAGAAAAGTGGAGAAATAGAAGATGGAACATAGGAGTGAAAGAAATTTAATAAAATCATAACGAGAGGGAGAAGTATGGAAAAGGTATAGAAGTGAAGAATGAGGGAGGGAACATGAAAAAGATGCAGAGAGCGATAAGGACTAAGAAATATAGATTATGAGTAACTCTATCTAATTCTATCTGAAAAGATGAGGAACTTGTGCTGTATTGATCAGAAATATGTTTATTTTGCTTATTGCTGGATCCCTTTTTCCCTTTGTGCATGAAGTCTAACTGAATGTCTGGTTGGTGATGGACACAACTTTTATATATTGTGGGTTACCCTACCTGTTTCCATCAAACGAGTGCTGTATTGATCTGAAATATGTTTATTTTGCTTATTGCTGGATCCCTTTCCACTTTTCTGCCCCTCTTTCCATGAACCCCAACCAAATGTCTGGTTGGTGATGGAAACATGTGAGACATGATTAAGCATAATGTTTGCAGTAGAGCTTTTTCATATTTGTACTTGCGAGGTTGTTTGATATCTTGTTGGATAACTCAAAAAGGATCTCGAGAATGGAATTTTACTTATAGTATAGGGCTGCAATGTGATGGATCTTAAAGAGACATAAGATTGTTGGAAAATTTAATGAATGCTGCACTTGAAAATTGTGAAATTTCCTGAGTATTAAATTTAATTTGATTTATTTCACTTCGGGAGAAATCTATGTTTAATTAATTTAGTTCTTTTGAATTCCCTTTTGTACCACACAAATGTATCACTTAAATATCCCATTACTGAAAAAGAGCTTGATATGTCTGTACGTAGTCTTTCAAGGCAATTAGTTGCCACCAGTTTGGGGACTTTTCCTTGTCTCTTAATGACCTTTGGTCATTTGTCAACAAATTGGCCTTGAGAGTTGGGATTGGGCTAAAATATAAACAGTGTGTATATATATACAGTTTCTCTCTCAAAGTTTCCTGAAATGTATATTTCTTTAGAAATGGCAAACTGGCATATACTTGAAATTTGAAGTCATGAATTTTGCTTAGAATTGCAGTGGTTTCCTGGTCCCTAATACCCACAAAAAAAGGATCTCATTTGGTTCCCTGGTTGACCAAACAAAAAAATTGTCATCTGACTCATCCCATTGTGGATGAATATGTCTAATTATAATTATGTTGTTAATTTATCTTGTCCAAAGTGCATTGTAATATTGCCTTGTTCATTTGAAATTTTGTTCTATCCTTGTTTTTGATTTTTTATCTACTGATTCGCATTAAATAGGTTCTCATGGTACAATGTTTTCATCACCTGATTTTACTTTATATGCAGGGACCTTGGAAATTCTTATTTATCTGGCCATCTTGTGCCTGAGCTTGGAAAACTTGAACATTTACAGTATCTGTAAGTAACTCCATGTTTTTATGCAGACCAATTCTTTATTACTTCATGGTAATGATTTTCCTATGCTGAAATAGATTGGCCTTGGGGTGTTAACTCTGATATAACATTGGCTATTGATGATACTTATATTACTTTCTTTTGTTGTGTACTTCTGAGCCTGCCTTATAGATATTATGGTCATGATTTAGGCTTATATGTTGAATTGTTCTCATGGATCAAACTAGATCATTGCCTTACTTAAGCTTCTATATTCATAGTCTAAACTGTCTGGACTCATCTGAATCCAGTCTTTCTTCAGTGGGTTTCTCTCAGTAATCCAATCACTAAAACTCCTTACCTCTTTTGGGATTCTAAATTATGTTTTTAATTGCTTTTCAGCAATCTTCATCTTATTCGATGGATGGTGCTATTATGATTTATGACCTGAAAATTGTAGTTATATACATACAGATAACATTCTAAACTTGCTAGCTCTGGCATACATATAAGAGTTTTTGAGTTTCCATCGGAACTGGCAAGTTTATCATGTTATCTGACCTAATTCTGTTTTGTTCAAGTCTCGACTGAGTCGCAAAGCCACTTAATTAAACAAGTCTTCATATTAATAATTATACTTAATGTTTAGAACTTTTGGTATTAGTCTTTGGGATTTATCATTTAAAAACGGTTTTGATAAAATTATATATTTCGAGATTTCATATAAATTATGAAATGTGTATTTGGGATGGGTATGCTTAGCTTGGGTAATGAGAACATTGATCTTGGGATTGGGATGTATGCATGGATGGTTTGTTATTTACTGTTAACTTTTGTTTTGTTTTGTTTTTTGTTTTTTTGCTTCTTCCTTTTTTGTCTTGGGAGGTAAGTCCTACCAAATGAAATTAGGAAGTGTTTCTGAATGCCCTTATTGGTAATCTCACACTTTAGAAGCACTTTCACGTGTAGAGGCCAGACATACATGTGTACAGCATAAGTGCTTAAATAATTCGGCATCCAAACATTGAACTGCTGAACTTACTCAAAGAGCACTTGTGTCTCTAACGCTTCTGCAAATTATAAATTAAGCGCCTATTTTATAAGTGAATTCAACCGGGCTTTAACTTATTGTTATTTTTTTAATTCCTCTAATTCCTAATTAAGCACATAGTCAAACGGGCCCGTTCCCAATTCTAACCAACAGTGCAGATCATTAACCACTATGATGGTTTTGAACTTCAAACTCTTTTTCCCCCATTCCAACTGCCACTACATTCCAATCGCCATGCAAAACTTAGCTCTCATGTTCTAGTTGTTCGTGTGAGAAATAAAGCCAATCTTGGTCCATGTATGTCTCGCTTCAATGCTCATTTTAACCCTTTTCTTTGCCTTTCTGTTTATTTTCATCCATTTAGCTGTCACTTGGCAAATGAATTATTTTATCCATTTAACCAAGGCAAAATATGCTTGTTAGTTTTCAAAACAACTGGTGCTTATCTTTTACTCGAACATTTTACTATTTAGACATGTTGACAAAGTGAATTGAATGCTTATCTTTGTTATTGTAGTCCTTTAATGCTGGAGTAAATATTATGCTGTTTTCCTTTCTATTTTGTGTTTTATCTATGGTTTTTGTGCATAATTTTCTACTTACATGAGTCATCTTTTTTTAATCATTCTAACTGATACAGGGAGCTTTACAAAAACAACATTAAAGGGACAATCCCTGCAGAGCTTGGTAATCTGAAGAGCCTTATTAGCTTGGACTTGTATAACAACAACATTTCAGGAACTATCCCTCCGTCATTAGGGAAGCTGAAGTCCCTGGTATTCTTGTGAGTTTGAATGATTTTCTACACTACCATAATCAATATGATAGATGTTCATGATAATTTAGTCTGTTTTGTTATAAGAAATTCACTTTTAAGCACTGTTTCTTAAAAATTATAGCATATCAAGGGCATGCACTTGTTGATATGAAGCTACAGTGCACTCCTATTACATTTTCCAAGATTGCAGAGTAACCTGAATAATTTGCAGTTTTGGACATTGACAACATCAAAAGAACTGATATTTGTAATAGTGTAATACAGATAGGAACTACTGTCTTAAATAGTATATTGTGCTTGAGTCTATTGGCAACTGCCTTAGTTTATTTTCTCTTTTTAACATTCTCCTTCTAAATGCTTTTGCATGTTCTTTTATTATAGGCGGCTGAACGATAACCAGTTATCCGGGTCAATCCCAAGGGAACTTGTTGGAGTCCCCAGTCTGAAAGTTGTGTAAGTGCAATTTTATTCTATTTGCATTTTCATATAATTCAATGAGAAAATAAATTTGCCTTAGTCATTTATATGATATTCTTGTTTGGCAGTGATGTTTCAAACAACAACCTTTGCGGGACAATACCTACTAGCGGACCTTTTGAGCACATCCCATTGAATAAGTAATTCTTTTGCTTGGCTTCTTTTTATTGCTCTTGTATGTTTGGATACCCCATCAGTTCTTTTGATAGGCATGCCATTTTGAATGCAACCAAATTTTCGGTTCATAATTGCTATTTAATTTGTTTCACACCATTAGAAATTTGAATTAAATACAGCATGTCTAAAAATTAGAATACAACAATTACACAAATCATTCTATTGCTGCTAACTGAGTTGGTGGATAAAATGTCCTCTCTTAGTAAACTAGTAACACTTGTGAATTATATGAAGGTCTTGATATTTTTATTGGATGATAATTTCCATAGTTGTGTATTACATACAACATGCATTCTTTTATCCGAAGTGCCACTACATTCAACTTACATTTCATGTTTCTGCACAACGTTGTGCCTATGTTTGCCTTTTGGTGGTCATGTGCAGTTATGGAAGGATTTCCAGCAAGATATCATAGATTTTTTCCCCTCAGAATTTGATCTTTTGTGCAGTTTTGAGAACAATCCTCGGTTGGAAGGTCCGGAGTTATTGGGTCTTGCATCGTATGATACAAACTGCTAAATGGTGATTGATGACGTAAGTCACTGCTCGGTTCCCTCTTGATATTCTAAATAACTAGAATATCCACTATATATGACTCTAGATTGGATCCTTAGTTGTGATGTAGTTCTACCTTGCAGCTATTTGTCTCATTGTATTTGTAGTTCATAGATTGCTGCTATCTTGTAAAATATGTGTGGTGAGAAATACTTGGTACCGTAACTTAGATTTTCAATAAATCGTAGACAAAACTAATGCTAGATGAACTAGCATGTATCAATCTTTATCTTAAAAGCTTTATTTATCTAAGAATGTTTTAGCTCTATGATCTTTTCTTTTCTCAGGAAGATAAATTTCTACAACCTTGTCTGCATTCTTGTTAGCTTTTAACTGTCTGAATATTTGTAGTAACAATGAAATGCAATATGATAATTCTTATGTCCAACTACTGCCCTGAATGTGTAGTTTATTAATGAAAAATGCAAAAAGTAGCCAGACAAACCTGTCCAGTTGCCTGTTATTCTTAGGGCATCTTCAACCCAACACCTAAATCCTAAATTTGGGTAGAAGATGCTCAGAAAGACTCCAACCCAAACTCAAATCTTACTCCAAATTTGGGCTAGAATAAGAACCTCAAATTCATCACGCTTATCGCAACCTCAAATTCTAGTCCCATTTTATTTCTTATTTTTTTAGTTATATTTTTATTTTTTTATTTTTATTATTGTAATGGAAAATATAAAAATTATTAATCCATTAACATAATTATAAATAGTCATTTATAATATTAATTTGTGTGTAATCAATTAACAATCAATAATAATTATTACTCAATCATAACAAAATTGCAATTATTAATATATAATAAATTATAAAACAGAATAGTTGAACTTTTACTAAAAACAACCCTTAATAAAAGCTAATACAATATGTAGTTGACGAAATTAAAAACTATTCCCAGAATCATCGACTTCGATATTATCAAAATAACTCCAACTCGACTGACGACGGAGCATGCTATTGCTGAAAACGCCTTTTTCGGACAATCGTGTCTGGTCGATCGAATATAGCACTAATATCAGATTACGATAACGCTCAAGTCCCGAGTTAATATCTTTATTTTCTTCTTTAAACTCTTTTCATAGCATTTTATCCGTGATTTTTCTTTTTCAACATCTCCATAAGTCGCTCTGCTATCTTCTTACACCTGCCTATTACGCATATAAGATCGCCTTGATTTTTCAATTTAGTTTTTGTTTACGACGGACGTCAGCTTCCACCACTCACCATCTGTCACTCGGGATCAGGAGAATCATCTTGTGCCGCGCATCGAGATTTCAGGTGTTGCACATTCCGACTCGCGAGGAGAAAATCAACGCCCACAGCTTGATGCCTGAGTGATCACGTGCTTTTAAATCTTTCAGGCCCTCGCCTGTCCCACACATGGCTCACACTGCAGTCTGAGACTTTGATCAGCCCATTGTCACTCTGCTTGAGCTGAACCGCAAAAACCCTTGCACGTTGCTCAAAAGTACATAAGCTCGATGAAGAACTGCAAAGATACATTTCAATAGTCTGATCCCAGCATCGCATTTAATCCCTAATCTGCTCTAATCACATCCATTCATTTTTGGTATCCTTTCTATTGCTGAACTGCTCAGAGAATCTAGATGACACCATCATCTATTTTTTCTCTCGCGCATGTCTTCAACCTGGTGAATGTTTTTGGTCTCGGGTGGAAGACAGGTATGTAGAGAAAAAAAATAGTAATTGGGTGTCCCGTAATGCGAATTCTCTGAAGAAACAAGTTCAAGCAATAGAGAAGGATTGTCGAAAATTGAACACATGTATTCGACAAATTGAGAATTTAAATCTTAACGGTGCTTCAGATGAAGATATTGTAAGTATATCTTTACAAATCTTGCATACAAACTATGTATTATATTTTTTAACTTGACATTACAAAATTTTGTAGTTAAACCAAGCAAAGTTGTTGCTAGGACAAGATCCAAAATACCAAAAAGGTTTCAAGTATGACCATGTATGGGATAAGGTAAAAAATTTTGAAAAATTTAAAGACCACGTGATCACTCCAAGGCAAATGTCAAGAAAAGCATGCCGTTAATTTTCTCTCCTCTGAGTCAGACAATGCAACACCTGAATCTTACTCTGCAACACAAAATGAATTCTCACAATTTTCAATTAACTTAGATGATGATAGTGGTGGAAACTCTTTCCAACGTCCAGTCGATGTGAAAAAGGCTAAATTTAAAAAAAAGAATCAAGCTGATCTTATATCTGTAATGGGCAAATTGCAAGAAGATAACCGACAACTTATGGAGATATTGAAAAAGAAAAATGCAGATAAAATGGTTATGAAAGAGTTTAAAGAAAAAAATAAGATATTAACTACAGACTTGAGCATCATCACTAATCTTAATATTCGTGTTCATATTCAATCTGTCACTAATCTTAATATTCGTGTTTATATTCAATCTGAACAAATACGAATTATGCAAAAAAGAGGACATTTTCAACGATCACTTTCTTTATCATCAAATTTATTTGGAAGCTATTTCGATAATATAGGCGGAAGTGCTAGTGATTTACCAAAAGATTAGTTTTTATTAAGGTTATTTTTAATAAAATTTCAACTATTCCTGTTTTATAAATTTATTATATATTAATAATTTTATTTATTAATTAAATAATTATTATTGATTATTAATTAATTACACACATTAATATTATAAATAACTACTTATAATTATATTAATGGATTAATAATTTTATATTTTTCATTACAATAATAAAAAATATAATTATAAAATAATGTGGAATCTCAAATTTGGGGTTGTAATAGTGTGATCCCAAATTTGGGGTAAGATTTGGATGTGGGTGGTGTACTCTACATTTAAATTCCGGGTAAATTTTTTAGTAAGTCACTAAACTTTGGTTCATTCTCATTTTGATCAATGAACTTCAATTTGTATCAATTTGGTCACTCAATTTTAATTTCATTTCACTTGGTGGTAAATCAAGAGATTTCAACCTCCAAATGAATGATGTAGCTCTTTTTCGACGACGCTGACACCTCAATAGACTTAATAATGTCACAACGAGAGGGACTGACTTAGATTTTTTTAGATACTACGTAATCAATCTGGGGTCGAAATCCTTGATTTATTACCTATTGAAATCAAATTAAAGTTGAGTGACCAAATTGATACAAATCGAAGTCTCAGTGATCAAAGCTGAAAACGAGCCCAAAAGTTTAGTGACCTTCTGAAAAATTTACCTTTTAAATTCCATTCTAAATTTAAGATTTGGGTGTTGGTTGGAGATGCCCTAGATACAGCTGGAATAGTAAAGATGGTTTGAAAGTGATATATATATATATAGAGATGATCTCTTTCGTCAACGCTCATGCATTCGTAATCGTGAACGTTGATACGGGGCCGCTGATTTCAATCCAACTACCGCACACCATTTTACGATCAGCAACATCGCGCATTATTCATAAGACAAGAAAAGTTTTGACGCACTGATTTTTAATTTCAATCATCCAATCAATCTCAGCACAGTAATTGAATCAATCACAATCGTCCAATCTTATTAAAGTTACTATACATCATCTGCGGACGTTCTACGAACGTCATATATATATATATATATATATATATATATATATATGTCATTATTCATCGTATCTGTTTATTATTGATTCAAATATTTGGACCTCATGTACAGCAAATATGGGCCATGCTTAGGACAGCTTTGGTGTTAGTACTAATCAATCACCAGTCATTTCTGCCTTTATGTCTTTCATTTCATCTGATTTTTTTGTTGTCATATTCATAATACCATCCTTAATATTTGATTTATTAGTTAATAATTAAAACTTTGGATGTATAATAATAAGTTAATAACATTACCATTAATTGTAAATTTTGTCAGGATTCTTATAGAACTTTAAAGTAAAAAACCAAACGCTTAGGGAGGATCATATATCAGATTATTAAAAGCACTTGCTGTCAGGACTACAAAACATATTTTGCTAAATAAACTACAACGGATGTGATAAATACATCAAAATCATTGACCATATAATCTTTATTTGGCTTATTTGCTATACAGTATGCCAATACGTCAGGGAATCTTTATATTCATGCTTGCCAACGAGTCACATGTGATATTCAATGTATATTCTCATTATTTTAATTTTGTTTTTTTCTTTATATATATTCCAAGATGTCACTTTCATCCAAAGAATTATGACCGTGCAATTATTTCAAGGGACAGAAAAGATTAAAGTAAAATGATAAAGAAAAAGAAAGTACTACTTAAGTACTTTATATATGTATATAGGATTTTTTACTTGTATATCCCTGTAAAATTATAAAATTACTTAAATATCTTTATAAAAAATAATATTTACTTGTATATTTTTACAGATCAATTATATTTGTTTATATGCTCTTATGGTTAAGTTGACTTTTAATAGTGTTAAATCAATGGATGGAATAAATGTAAATTATCAAAATGAGTTTGCTTATTTACACTATTAATTTTTTTTTTATTTTATAGACATTATTTATTTCATTCAGCAAATGATCATTATGAGTTTGTTAATATACTCATCAAATTTTTTTTATTATATTTTATAGATTTTAAATTATTTAAATTATAGATAACCAATGTAATTTTTTTATATACGTTTTAATTATTTTTTAAAAAAATTTAAAAATGATTAAGAATCATGAATTTTTGAATAAATTCATATTTTTAAAGTTTTTACAAACATCTCTAAAAAATTTTATATTATCACATGCTCTTTATAAACATAACCTAGAAATAAGTAAAAATTACGACATGTAATAATATATAACATAATTTCATACACCTACTCAAAATATAATCACATGAAATTTATGAGAAAGAAGTCCAATAATTTTTTTTTTGAACATCTATCACATATCAATTTTTTTACCATCATTTCTCAAAATGATAACCATAAAATTCTTTAAAACAAATTACATCCAACATCAACCTTTTTAACATCAACTAAAATAATACATATGTTTATTAATGCAAAAGTACATTAATCTTCTAAAAAACAACAATCTCCAAAGAACACAAATAACAACCTCAAACTCTATTCTCAACATCAACCTAAAAAAAACATTATCCTGAAAAATGAAGATGAATTTACAATTAGAACTTAAAAATAAATGAAATCATTATAGGAAAGACAACATAAAGAAAGAATGAAATTCATAATCAATAACTAATAAAAAATGAGAAAATGAAGATATATATATATATATATATATATATATATATGTTTAAGTATCAATTGTAGAATATCCAACTCATTAGTTTTGATCCTCCCTCCTAATTTTCCTAGACCTCCCATTTTTTTTTTATTGTTGGTGGCACATAAACATGGTATCTTCCCCTTGATCTTGATCTTCCCCTAAATAAAATATTTCTTTTGTTAAAAACGAGTATGACATGAATGTATTGAAGCCTCTAACTAAATATTCGTTGCTTACCTGTAGACTTGTTGAACACTAGATGATGTTTGGCCTGTCGATGATGAACACGATTGGGAGGTTCTCTGAGTAAGCTCCGGCGACGGCGTTGATCACACTGAGACTTCTGACTGTCAAGTTAACGGCACATATGCAGATGCCACGGCGTTGGGTGTAGCCGGCGTTGAGATGATCCAGTAGGGTTAGGTTGAAACCTCTGGGGATGATGTAGACGTCTCTGACGCCGATTTGAAAGAGTCTGTGAGTGAGATGGCGTGGCTTGAAGGGATTGGTGAGAAGGGAACTAACATATATAAATCTATTTATGAGATGTGACCTTCCCCTAATCAAATTATGATCAAACCTTGCAATTATGCTCTGGGATAGAACTGGTTAATTTAAAAAATTAAAGCAATTGAAATGACTTAATTTTGATTAATTAAACACGCATGCCGATTCCCCACAATTCATCTTAAATTGTAGACAAACATATATGCATGTGTATATATCTATATGTATATATATTATTATTATAATATGTGAATGGTATTGTGAAGGTTTACTTTCGGTTTTTCTTTAAAGTATTACTAAGGTTTTGGAGTGCGTGGGGGTGTGATCCAAGATTTGTCAAGTTGTGTAAATAAATAATATATATATATATATATATAAATACATTATACATACAAAGGATGAGTGTGAGAGAGTAAATATTATTTTAAAGTTCCTTGCTAAAAATATATAGTCATTACAATATCAAACACGTATGGTAAAAAAAGGACATGAAGAAACACGTAATTGATAGGAAAGTCTAGAAAGGTAGCCTGGAATCTAGGGTCGAATAAGTCAGACTTGCCCTCCACGTGATAAACTGCATACAAAATAGCAAAATAAAGTTGCATGGGAGTAAAAAAAAAATTTTCTTTTACCATGCTTTTGCTGTTACCTTCAGAGCTTATAACCATCAAAGAAATTTTTTTAATATATTAATATATAAAATTATTATTTTTATACACCTAATAAAGTTGCATGGGAGTATCAAGATAATAAACAAGACTTGCTATTTTTATAAAAGTATTAGATAAAATATTTCTACTTTATCAGCTGTTTTTAATATAAAATACACTTTAATTATTAAAAAAAAAAAAATTAAATTTTAAATTTTACAGCTTCTAACAACTATTGCCCAGTGCAATGGGCTGTTATTTAATCATGATCAATAATATTGTATAAATATTATAAAAAAAATTGTCCATTAAATCACATTAGGGAAGGATGTCATTTCTTTGTTTTTATAATTGCATGTTACAGTAGATCTATTAACTTGATTTAGTTTTTAAATATTTCATAAAGTACACATAATAGAACCCTAATTACATCAATTTTTTGATAATCTTTTTATGAGTTGATGTTTATCGTCTTTTGCCAAAAATAAATAAAACACAAAAATGCATTTAATAAATTAACCAAAAACAACAATACTAATTTACCAAAAATAGACACTCTCTATAAAAGCAGAACAAAATACCAATGTTTTAGTTCAAGTATAATTTTACGAAGACACAAGTGTGATTTCAATTTCTGGTAGGGTCATATGCGTAAAAAGCCATTTTTGTTTTAGTTTTTTTTTTTGGGGGGAAAGGAAGCCGTGTTTAATTCTTCATCGCTCTCCATCTCAACAACGTGGTCTCTCAGCTCAGCCACTTGAATCTCCGCTGGGTGGGACGGCCATCTAAGCAAAGAGCCATACTACCACTTCTTCATCTCTCCGGTGCTCATTATCTTCGTCTCTCGGCCACTGAACTTTCCCATTTTGGTTGAAAGTTCTTCTCTTTGTGGTGGTGTTGTTGTTGGTGTTGTTGTTGGTGTTGTTGTAAAGTAATGGCGGGAGATCAGACGGTGGCTTTGTTGAAGAAGAAGACGAAGGTGTATGTCCATGGTTGCCCGGGTTGTGAACAGGACAGGATGAAACGAGATTACAAAGGGTTACCATACAAAGCGTTCTTCTTTGTTTTTGTTGCTACTCTTTGCTCTTGTATGCCCCTGCCCTCATTCAACTTTTTCAAAAGTTTTTGGATCTTTCTTTACTCTGTTGGACCTTTACTCTTTGACTTTGTTGTTATTGTTCTTTGATTGTTATGGCTTAAAGATTGAATTTTTTTTTTCTTTTTTTCTTTTTTACTGATAACTTGGATTTTCTGAATGTCAATATCAGTGATGAGCTTTTGGATCTGCTCATCTGCTTATCTGCTTATGTAGTCTTATTAAATGAATCAGTTATATTTATATTTGACTTCTTGATAAGTATAATTTTTGTGCATCACTTGTCAGATCCTGATTATCTGTGTTTTTGTCCTTTTCCAGCTCTACCGGTACAATCATTGTTTCCTTTCTTGTATTTCATGGTATGTAGAATATGACGAAGATTTTGATTCAATTTTACAATTGTAGTTTGTGGCGATGATATTCTTTGTTATTTCTTTTATTGATTCTCTGATTTTTCTGCTTATATAGATAAGGGACTTGAATGTTGCCAAAAGAGTGGAAGATATTGGTTTTTATGCTGGATTTGTGGGTGAGTTGTTTATATATATATATATTTATATATTGCAACTAATACATTCTATTGCTTGAATATTAGAAGTATATATTATCACTTTCTTTCGTACTCAGTTTGATTTTGTCAATGGCTTTATTGAATTAAGGTTCTGCATTTATGGTTGGGAGGATGCTTACAGCGGTATTTTGGGGTGTGGTGGCTGACCGATATGGACGAAAGCTGGTTATAATGTTTAGCATCGCCTCAGCGTAATTAAAATTTGATCTTGGTTACTAACCACTGGAGAACTGATTTAGTTAGAATTGAAGTCCCTAGTTTTGACATTGTTTCATCATTTGTACAGCATTGTCTTTAACACACTCTTTGGACTAAGTGCTACCTACTGGATGGCATTTGTTACAAGATTTCTTCTTGGAGCTACTAACGGTTTACTTGCCCCTTTAAAGGTATATCCAAGTCATTTGTCCATCGCATATCAAATTGATTCAAATTGCTGGAGTTGTTGGCCTTTTAAACTATTAACCTTCATTATAATTTTTGCCATTTGATTTCTGTGTAGGCTTTTGCTACGGAAGTTTGCCGGGAAGAACATCAAAATCTAGCATTATCACTTGTAAGAAAGTCTATTTTTCTCTTTTATTGATCAGACTTGTCAGCATTGTAAGGATTGATATCTATGTCTTGTGGTTTACATTTCAGTTTACAACAACTCGAGGCATAGCTCTAGTCATTGGTCCTGCCATTGGAGGTTTCCTTGCACAGGTCAAGATAAACTTCAGTTAACTGCTAAATTAACCTTGCGATTCGTTTTTCTTCCATTAGGTTTTTGAAGAGCAAAGAGGAGCAAAATTGTTCTTTTTATTTACTTTTTTATGAACAGAACTGAAGTATCCTTTCTATATTTGTTTAATCCTTTAAAATGAAAAGAATATCTATTGAGAGCATCTCTTTCATATTTCAATTCAGTACATCTACTTCGAATATTTTCAATAGTTGGGGAAGATTGTTTCTAAATTATTTATTTTACCTGATCTAAATTTCACAATTGGTGTCATCGATTTTTATCAGCAATTTGCCTCCTTTTCTCACTACAATGTTGTGTGAAACATGTTATTCCAGCCTGCAGACAAATTTCCGACTATATTTTCTAAAGATTCTATTTGGGGGAGGTAATATCTGTTTTGTTGCCTGTGTTACTTTTCACCAAATTTGTCATACTCACACATTCAATTATCCTTTTGCAGGTTCCCGTATTTCCTACCATGCCTTTGTATTTCGCTCATCTCTCTTGTTTCATTTATCATATGTTTATGGCTCCCAGTAAGTCTGCAGACTTTCATGTAGTTCTTTTCTTGTCTGTGTATGCTTTAATGATCACCGTGATGACTTTTCCATGTTTCAAGTTTCTATATTTAACAATGTTCTTGTAATCTACAATTATCCAATGTTATAAAGAGGAGTTTTGTTAGTTTGGACTACCAAAATATAATTCGAAATCTCAGACTTTAATTGATTTATTTTGCTCAAAAACCAGGCTTGTATTTGTTCTAATTTTATGGTTGTTATTTGTTTTGTTTGAATTTATTAATTTCTAGTTATGGTTAAGAATAGCTGTTTGTAATTACTGAATTTGGTTTTGTAGGAAACTTTGCACAAGCATGGTAACAATGATGAAGAAGATAGAACAACAGAAACTCAGTGCATTTCACAAATTGACCCTGAAGTGAAAGAAAACGGTGATAATCCTGAGAAAACATATTTACCTGAAAGTGAAAATCTCTTTAAGAATTGGCCATTAATGTCAAGTATAATGGCTTTCTGTGTTTTCTCTCTTGTTGAGATGGCCTTTGCTGAGGTAAAATTCTATTCTTTGAACATTTCTTTTGGCCCTGTTTTTGAATTTGTATACGCACAAAACATGTCACTTTCTCCAACTGGTTATATCAATAGTAGAGACACATTTCCGAAATGGCAAAAGGCAGGGGTTCTGGTCTGAATTTCACAATGATACAAAGGCTATTTGTCTCTATTTTAGATTAGCTCTTCGGTTAAATGCTAACTTGTATTTTTCTTGATCTGCTAACTCTTTCAAATAATTAAACAATTAAAGTGGTAATTTGCACTGCAGATATTCACCTTATTTGCTGTGAGTGATAAGAAGTTTGGAGGATTAAGTATGTCGTCACAGGATGTTGGTGAAGTGCTTTCTATCACAGGTATTTTGATTTCATTGCCAATAATTTTGTATCTAACCAAATTATCATTTTGAGAACATCTTCAATGAAGCTAAGAAGCAAAAAAGCAATATTTGAAATTCTTGATTTATTGTTTGCTTTCAGGTTTTAGCCTTATGGTGTATCAGTTGTTTGTGTATCCATTTATAACAAGGCTTTCAAGTCCCCTTGTTTCAGCTCGTGTAGCAGCGGTATGCATTTGATTCATATCTACCAACTATCAAATCAATATGTACTCCATATTTTATATTTCTGAGATGTTGTACATTTGTTTGCAGATTATAACAATACCACTGGTCACGACTTTTCCGTTCATGACTTATCTCTCTGGGTTTGTCCTTTCATTTGTAGTCACCTGTGCGTCGGTGTTGAGAAATGTTTTCTCTGTGAGTATTTAATTTTCAAACTCAATCACATTTTCTGACATTGAAAACATATATTACCTCATTTAATGCTACATTTCTCTGGGTTCATGCTGTCATTTTTAATGCAATCAGGTGACATTTATAACATGCCTGAACATTTTGCAGAACAATGCAGTGGTAATTTCTCGTATTTTTTGGATGCCTCTTCTCGGTTTCCTTCTTACAAATTATGGATTGCGACAATTGTTTTTTGTTTTTTTTTTATCAGGCACAACACCAAAGAGGAACTGCAAATGGCATTTCTGTTACTGCAATGTCTTTTTTTAAAGCAATAGCTCCAGCTGTTGGTGGTATTGTGTAAGTATTCTTGATAGATTAATTGCATGTTAAGAGCCTTGAATTTTGGGTATAAACTGAAAACAATTCTAGCTGTATTTTCCTATTTTTATTGTTTGATTTTTACGTGGTTGTGGACTTGTATAGAAAACAGTATCAAAACAAAACATACATACTGATACTTCTCTGTAGTTTATGATGTAAAAAAAATCTAAAGTTTTTAATCTTTGCATACGATATTCCTGATATTTAATTTTTTAATTATCTATTATTTCGATTCACAGATTCTCATGGGCGCAAAAGAGACAGCATGCAGCGTTCTTGCCAGGTTTGTTGCATTTAACCTTTCAGTAGAAAAATCTATCTTTACTGAAGTTAATTCTTCATAAAATTCAAAGTTAAACATATTTTACCAACCATGTTGAAAACAAACAAATTTACTCAGAGCTCCCTTACCATATTAGATATGATCGAATCAAATAAAAGGAATTAAGCCCAAAAAAAGTGAGATTGAGATTTATGTATGTCTTATATTATTTGTTATTGTGTTTTTATGTGTTGCAGGTGATCATATGGTCTTTCTTTGCAATCAATGTAGTTAATTTGATTGGGATCTTCATGATCTTCAAACCCTTTTTGGCTTTGCCTACTGTGAAGTATGTCACCTAATATTGCTGCTGCCTTATAATTGTGTCTGTTTATTTTGCTGAAATTCATGCCATTTGTTATTCTAAATTTGTGATGTACATTTGGGATCTTTTGAAGTTAAAGAATAATTTTTGTGCAGATTATGATTAATTTTCCTTTTTTATATTTTAATGTGAAAATGCAGTAAAAGATTTAGAGAAAACAGTTTCTAATTGTCTTGTTAGTTTGAGCTTGGTAAGTGTTTGATTTGCATCTAATTAAATTAATTAAACCAATGATGAATTTAAGTGCCTGAGTCAGGTTGTTAATGAACTAAGGTGAGCAAATTGGGTAATGCCCATTTTTGAGCTCTATGGCTAGTTTGTTTATTAATTTATATTAAATAATATTAAGGTATTTAAAATTGATATCAAAGCAGAAAATTTCAAAAAAAAAAAAAACAATTAGATATTTTTTTTTCTAATCATATAATTATTATAAATTCCTTTGTTAAAATTGAAAGTTGTGATAAGATTTTCATTTAATAAACTATAGAATTTTATGGGCTCATTTTTTTAAATAAAACTTATAAATAAGTCTTTTCACTAAATTGTGTGTGTGATTTTCCAAAAATAAAATAAAATTTATGTGTGTATAAATTTATAGAAACCTTTATTTTATTTTGTTTTATTTTTGTCAAAATCTCTATTATTTTCTCTTTTTTTTGAAAAGTTCAAAATTCCTACTTGCTCCACAAGTAATTATACATTTATAACCCTTAAAATATTATATATAATCAATGTTTTGAAACTCGACCTTGGACGGTGACTCTAGAAGGCTCTTGGGTCACGAGTCAACGTACAAGTAATATTTGTTTTTTTAGTGTATAAAATAGGCTTGTAAACATGTGAGTCTCACGTACGGGGCCTTTATAGCAATATTGTAGATAGTTGAGAATATATGTTCTCCCTATCATGTCAATCAAGTCCGTGTCAGCCATTTGGTTGCTTTTCCCTGAAGCAACCTTGAGCCTTATCCAGACTCTCTCCTTGTACATATAAGGGGCCTTAGTGCGTTTCTAAGGACTCATGACTTATACTAAGTGAGATCCAAAGCCTTGCGATCAATAAATCATCCAGTTTCATAACCTCTCTGTCTTGCCTATACACTTTCAACCCTTAACCTTCACTTTGTTCTCTCATCCGGAGTCCGAAGTAAGTTCAAAGGCACAACCAACCCCCAGTGATATCAGAGCTATAGTTTCAATCCTCCAAAACAAGGTAATTATCATCATACAGGGGGTAAACTCTTAACAGGGTCCCCAACATGTAGACGGTAAGCTTTAGCTTGGTTATATGACTTTTGTTGATACATAAACCTTATTTAAAAGAAAAAAAGAAAAACATGGTTTTTAATATGGAAAAGAGCTGATCTACCTGGTACGAAGAGGTAAGATGAACTAGAAAGCACCAACAGTACCCGCTAGAGGACGGAGGTCTGTTTAAGGGAAAGAATGAGAAGGTAAATTTGAACTCTTGGAATTGGAACGATCGTTCCTCGACAATTTTCATATTATGCATATTCATGATGCTTGATCCTTAAGACAGTTATGATTGTTGTTATATCAAGATAGTGAATTTAAAAAAAAACTTCAATAAGAATGGATCAATTCAAGTTATTAACTGAGTTAAAACTTCTGTCATATTACATCTTGTGGATTTTGTTTGATTATAAGAAGCCTTTACTTACTTTACTTGTTTAAATTTGTTTCAAGAAATTTAAAGATTTTAGCATAACTCTAGTATTTACTTAAGTTTTATTCAAGTAAATTTAGTATTTAATATTTAATAAATCATTCGTAAAATTTGAATCATAGTTCTTGCTTATGATTGAAGTAAACAAAATAACAGTAGTAGTCACTTTAGTATTTAATAAATTAGTATTTAGCTTTCCAATTATTTTGTAAAGTAATAGAAATTATATTCATTATGCAATTAGTATGTAGCTTAATTATTACTATTGTCTTTATTAATATTATTATAAGAAAATCTATGTTATCTTAAAATGAAAAATAACAAGTAAAAAGAAAAAAAATAACTTATAAGATAGTAAAATTTTGGGAAAATTTCAAAAATAAACCTTGTGGTTGTCGAGTTTTGCAAAAAAAGGGACAAAAGAAATTTTTTTTTGATTTACTACCTTGTGGTTTCTCTGCGTGGCAAAAAGGGAAAAAACCGTGACGACCATTAGTTCTTGCTTACGTGGCAAGGGAAAAGTTGACATTTGACATAAAAAAAACATATATTCCTATGTGGCATCTCTCCTCCTCTCTCGCCTCGATCTCTCCTTCAACCTCCTCTCTGGCCAGATCCCTCTCTCCTTGCCCCATCCCCATCCTCTCCCTCCCCAAGCTACAAGACTTGAACCTCTCCTCAAATTCCCTCACCGGTCACATCCCACCCTCACTCTTCTCATTTCCACTGGCATCATTCGACGGAAATCCCACCCTCCCCACCGGATCCCCCACCACCACCACCACAATCTCCTCATCCCCAGGATCCAAACTAGATCAGGGCATCCACCTCTTAGGAATGAACCACGCCGCTCTGATTGCTATCATCACCGGTGACCTAGCATCTCTCCTCATCGCCTTCACAATCATCTTCCTCTACTTCTGGCGCAAGATCGAATCCAAACCTCCCTCTCATCACCTCCACGAAGGCGAGAAGATCGTCTTATCCTCTAGCAAGGGTGGTTATGGCACCGCTAATAAAGCCGTGCTCCAAGATAAGAACGTTGTTGTTGTGAAACATCTTCAGGAGATGGGATCAGACTTTAGTAAACGCGAATTAGAGCAACAAATGGCGATTCTTGGCTGGATCTAGCACCCGAATCTCGTTTCCCTCAAAGCTTACAGGACCTTAATTACCAGATTAATTAGTATAGTACATTAAAACTGAGATGAGGTACCAACTCATAGGAAGATATGTTTTTTTATGCTAAATGTTGACTTTGTCCTTGCCACGTAAGCTAGAACTAACGGCCGTCATGGTTTTTCCCCTTTTGGCCACGCAGAGAAACCACAAGGTAGTAAATCAAAATTTTTTTTTCTTTTGCCCCTCTTTTGCGAAACCCGACAACCACAAGGTTTAATTTATATATTTAATCTTAGTAGAATAATGGATATAAATATGGATTTAATCTTTAAAAAATAAAATAATTAAGAAACTTAATTATTAAAATTAGAAGAATACTTTCCAATTTAGACTATGTAAAAAATAGTATAAAAGAAAAGGAGAATAATAAAATTGATATAGATAACTTTTGCACCAAAGTAAAAAATATACAAATAAGATCTGGTCAAAAAAATTAGAAAACCCTTAACTTCATTATATAGACCAAGGAAGAATTAGCAAAACCACCAGAATATAGATTAAATTGTCCTAGAAATGAAACACTTAGTTGAAACTACTGAATATTATAAAATAGAATCAGTAAGAATAAGATATTTTCCTATAGAAAAAAAATTAAATCCAAAAAAATTTCAAGATAAAATGACATATCAGAAGTTTTTATGGCTTAATGAAGTAGAAGAATACTTAACAGAAAAAATAAGAATCGTAGAAAATGGATCAAAAGAAGATACACCTATTAGTAAATTGGAAAATAAAATTATCACAACAATTTGACAAAATAGAGACTAGATATATCTAGAGAAAATATAGAAAAATGGAACGTAAGACTATAGTAAAAAAATATAGATAATATTAGAAGATTTTGTTTTCTAAATCATATTATATATACTAATCAACTTAGTAAGCATAATAAAAGAAAAAAAAAGTATATACAGTTGATAAACAACAAGATAAGGCTAGAACTATAAATATAAAATTAATTCCTAGAGAAGAATTATAAGACTATGGAATATTTGAACTAAAAACAAAAATTTATGTACATTATGATGAAACAGAAATATGTTGTACAAGTGATGATAAACTAATAGTATTAGACTTAATTACAGAAGAATTATATCATAAAATAATAGCTCTAGCTATACATTAGCTCACATAGGTTTATTAATGATAAGAGTAATAGAATTATATAGAAAAGGATTAGGGACAAAAGTTTTAGTAAGTTTAGTAGATATAAGACAAATAGAAAATATGACTAAAGCTACAATTTAGAAGTTGATGTGAATTATAATCATCCAGAAATTATTTATATGACTCCAAATTTTTTAATATCATTAGAAACATTTTATAGATACATAAAAGTAATAAATTCTAAAGGATATAACATGATTCCAAATGTAGCAAATCTTTTAAAAACAAAAACATTTACAGAAAAATTAACAAATAGTAGCACAGTAAAATATATTTTAACACCTAAAAAAAGTAAAATCTTTCCTAGAAAACTAGGGATTAAAAGGAATAGAAGAAAAACACTATGCTTCTAAAGTATTAGAAGGAAGTGAATGGAGCATAAAATCCATAGAAGTTGTATTGGCGAGTAGACCAAGTAATGTAGAATTTTATGAAAATACTGATAGAAGTAATAGTATAAGAATGACAGATTACAAAAATAAAGGAATAATAATAGAAGAACACCAAGAATAAAATGGAATTACTTAATGAAATGAATCCGGAATTAATAGACATACAGTTAAAACAATTAAGAAAATATTTAAATATTATAAATACAACTATAATAGATCAAATAAAATACAGAAAAGTTGTTTGGTCATTAGGAGTTAGAGATTATGTAGTAATAAAAAGAGCTTATCAACGAAGTGCAGAAACGTCAATCGATGTTAGATTATTAGTTATGATAATCAAGGAAATTGGATATGGACCTCAAAATGGGTACCAAGAAAAGAATGGAATCTCTTAGAATATCAACAAAGAATAATTAGAATGAATAAATGGAAAAAAGCATTAATAGATCAATATAAATCTATAGAAGTTTGTTATACATGAAAAACCGATTGGACTCAACAAACACAACAGTAATAGATAATTATATAGATAATCTAAGTAAATATCTAGTTCGAGATGATAAAAATCTAAAAGATAAAAATAAAGGCTAAAAATGTCTTTGGTTAAGAGGAATCAAGAGTTACATATGATTAAGAGACCAAATTCATTACCAAGCAGAATCACTCATAGAAGTTAAAACTAAAACTAAAGAAAAATGTGAAGATGGTAAATCTATTTGGCAATCATCATAAATTAAATATAAAGACTTTCATGAAGATGAATATCTTAGGAATCAACGAAGATTATGGAATTATAGAATGCGTCTTGAAAATGAATATGATTCAGTAGAAAGTTACTATGAATAAAATAGAAGAGATAATGGAAAAAAAATATATCCAGGATATAACTAGAAAATAGATTTTGAAGAATTATCAGAATATATAGATAATGTAAATTTTTTAATAGAATGTAGATATCGTCATAATAATTATTCTACTGAATTATATGAAGAAACATATATAATGGAAGAAATCAATAATGTAGAAGATAAAGAATATCAATAAATTATAAGACAATTAGAAGAAATTGATTTAGAAGAAATAATGATGTATGTAGAATCCAGGGGAAGTAATAATAACCAAGATAATCAGCGGGCAGAAAGTTCTAACACCAGAACAGTAATAACAACTACAACTTTTGAAAGAACTAGTAGAACAACACATCTGTTACAATTTCTATCCCAACATAGTTTTACTTCAAATAGCTATTATGCACGAAATTATAGACAGCTAAAGAAAAACCAAACCTCTTAGAAGTCATTAAAACATTGCCAAAACAAAACAATGAAGCAAGAATGTTAGTATTAAGTACACTTGATCCCTAGAAGTGGCTTGAATTAATAGATAGATGGGAATCAAATGTTAAAAATGCATTAGAAAGAATACCTCATACATTAGACTCAATAGGAACAACAAATTTTGTAGAGAACCTTTTAGGAACTACTACTAGACATTTATTAAATAGCTGGAAAATAAACTAGTCTGAGGAATATCAATAGATGGTACAAATGGCAGATGATCCTTATAATGTAACATGATAAATTAGACAAATTATATTAGGAACCAATTTTTTTAGAGGAGATACTTTATTATGAGATATGGTGGCTAGATATTTAGAAAGACTCCAAATTAATAATTTTGGTGAAATAGTATAATTTAGTCAAGCGTATATTACTTTAGCAGCTAAAACAGGAAGAGCATTTACTAATAACGATTAACTAGGAGATGGTTTAATAAACTTTCTAAACCACTAGGAGATATAATTTTTAAATATTGGATAGATAAAGGACATGAAAAAAATTTAACAGGGATAGGACCAGCAATAATGTTTACTTTTAATTATTTAAAAGATAAATGCTTAGAGGTTGAAGTGAATAGACAAATATCAAATTATAGTTACTATAGTAAATCTATGTACTTGCTCTCAGTAAAGAATACAAAAAACATAAAAGACTTAAAAGAAGCCATCATTTTAAAAGAGGAAGACCTAAACCAAACCATGTTAAAAAATTTAAAACACATAAACCCCGAGGAAAATGCAAATTTATTTATGTGGTGTAGAAGGACACTATGCTAGAGAATGTAAGAATTCACAAGTTAAAAATGAAAGATAAAATATGTACCAAAATCTAGAAATTAATGATAAAATAGATATTGTAAGCCTTGATAGTAATGATAGTGAAAATGATAGTGATGTGTGTAGCATATTTGATGGTAATGAAGGGCCAAACTTTTTCTCTGAAGACTTAATAGACTTTAATGACATAAGATGACTAAACAAACATATAATTTAGATATAAATCCTAAGTATTTGTTAGAAAAATATCATCAAGTAGAAGATTTTGAAAAATGTACACACGAATTTGAACCTTTTAAAATAAATTTTAAATCAAAATGTGATAAATGTTATAGATTCCATATAACAAGGCATAGAGTAACTTGTACAAATTGTGAATTATCTTTATGTAGGAAATGTGTTTTAGATCTTTATAATTTTAATTTTGAAGAACATATGTTCTCCCTATCATGTAGCAGTACTGTAGATAGTGAAGAATATATGTTCTCCTTATCATGTCAATCAAGTCCATGTCAGGCACTTGGTTGCTTCTCCCAGAAGCAACCTTAAGCCTTATATATCCAGGCCACCTCTTTGTCTATATAAGGGCCTTAGTGTGTTTGTAAGGACTCACGAGTTATACTAAGTGAGATCCAAAGCCCCGATATCAATAAATCATCCAGTTTCATAACCTCTGGTCTTTACTTTATGCTTCCAACCCTTAACCTTACTTCACTTTGTTCTCTCATTCAGAGTCCGAAGTAAGTTCAAAGGCACAACCAACCCCCAGATTGACTCAGTTATAAATAATATCTATTGTTATAAGTTTAATTGTATTTAAATATATAATATATACTATAAATTACTAAACATTTGAAAAAGAACAATGCAAAAGTAGAGCAAACAAATAGTCTTTCTTATAATTTATAAATAATAACTTAATATCCTAAATAAAATTTTCTTAACATGTCATAATAGTCTAATGATCTAAAATGGTGCCATTTTCATGATGAAAAATAAAATATTAAGGTAGTAACCTAGACAAACTTGACTGACCTTGCTCCGGGTCGACTAGTTCATCAAGTTTTGTTTTATTAGAACTAAGTTTTAAATTCAACCAAGTTTTTTTTATAAGAACCAATCTAGTGACCTAGCCTGGTCTGATCTAATAAAGTTAAATTTCTCAAGTCGATCTAGTTTTTAAAACATTGTATAATTAAATATTTATATATGGAATTTAAACTATTACATAACAATTTAAGTATTGTACATAACCATAGTCATTCATTCATTAAATATATATATATATATATATATATATTGAATTTATAAGCTAAAATTAGTCATTCATATATATATATATATATATATATATATATATATGCATTTCTAAGAGAATATTTTTAGATTTGGACAAAAATAAAAGAAAAAGGTATTGTTCCTCATATGCAACTATACATGATTTATACAAATGGGGGTTGGTTAAAGTTAGGGGTGAGCAAAACTGGGATCTGGTTTTTGAAACCGGATCAGGTACCCGATTTTTTGGATCGGCATACACATGACCCATATCCGACCCAATTTAAACCGAGTACCAAAAACTGGACACTTGGTTTAAACAGGATCGGATATTGGATATATGGATCCAAATTTACCTACTCCATGGATTTAATTTATATAACAACATTATATAAAAGACAAATATGAAAAACTTATAACTTATAAAGAGGATTAAAATCTTATATTATTCTCCACACAACAAACGTCATAATAAAAATCAACATTATAAAAAGATTCTAATTAAGACATCATACCCAAGAAATCTAACAAGAATTTTCAAACTAAAAAAAATCAATTTTGAAGAGAAATATAAAAAACAAACCTAAAAAATCAAACAAAAATTATCACTTTGTGATTTTGATTAGTCTTTGCCCGAAAGAGAAATCCATGAACTACACTCGTGTGGCAAAAAGATTCAAGAGCTTCCCAGTTGAAGCTACAATCATAGACAAGGATCCGACAGGTTGTGGCAACAATGGTGAGAGAGAAGAGACAAGGATGGAGGCTAAAGAGAAGAGGCGAGGTGATGGCCATTAGGGACTAGGAGACAGGGATTTGGAATTTTTTCTTTTTACTTTTAATCCTTATAGAATTTAAACATATAAGCATGTAACTCTTTAAGTTATTACATTGGGGATTTGGATTTTTCTTTTCTTTTTTACTTTTTAGACCATATACAATTTAAATTTATTATATATCTATGTAAAAGATATACTAAAAACCGGATCAGATTCAGATATCCGATTTTTAATTTTTCATGACTTGGATCTGATTTGGTTTTCATCTAAAAAATTCAAATCGAGTATCCAATCCTTTTTTCGGATCAGGTACCTAATAAATTCAGGTAAAAAAATCAGATAACGGATCTAATCATCAGATCCTGATTTTTTTGCTCACCCCTAGTTAAAGTAGTAGAGGCTTTTATCACTTAAGCAAGAGCTTTTGGGTTCAAATCTTTATGAAAAGAAAAAGAAAAGAATAAGAAAAAAAAACCATAGCAGGGAAAGTTTAACCGAAAAAACTCTTTATCATATGTAATTAGATTCCATTGAAGCTTTATCTAATATCACATAATATTCTTAGATGACTTCTTCCTATTTTAAGGAGATTTAATTGTAGTTCTATGCTTTTGTATTACAAATATAACAACCAATGAAATATTTTTTCACCACTATTCTCTTCACTTATTAAAAGCCTACTAAATTTGTAAATGCAAATCCTATTTTTAACTAAATACCCATTACTATTCTCTTTATGGTATCAAGAGTTTGCTAGGCATGCAAACACTAATTTCTTTTTTCCTAAACACCTACAAGCTACACCTTGCCTTAGCTTTTTCTCAAACAAATATAGCCACTCTATTTAAGACTCCTAGATTCACCTATAGCAACATATCAATCTCAAACAACAATAAAATATTGTATTTCTCATTTAAAACATTGCCAATTTTATCACAATCATTTTATATAACACAAACTACTTAGGGTGCGTTTGGGAGCTGGATTCATCCCTTGGGAGTGGGAATGGGATGCACCCATGTGGTTTAAACCCTTGTTTGGCAACCAGGGAAGGAATGAGTAAAGGGTTAGCATGGCAATGGGAAGGCTGCATGTGGGGTCTTCCTAATCCTGTCAAAATTGAGGGGAGTTGGACTCCTGAGTTGTATAATGACTATTTTGCCCTAGCTTTTGAAAAAATTTCCACCTTTTCTTTCTCTTTTCCCGTTGCCTTTGTTTTTCCTCTTTTCCCATTGGAGATCCAGCTTCCATTGTCCCTATTCTCCGAGCATCAGATCCATCGCCGACGCTGACACCGACGCCGATTTTGTCCTTCTCCCCTCCCTTCCTCTATGATCTGGCCTCGGACAGTTAACCAGGTTTGTTTTTAATATATGTAAAAGAGCATTTCAGATTCATCTTCTAATGTTTTTCCCTGCTTTTGGTGCTCTGTGAGAATGTAGCAGAACATAATCTTGCTTTTGGTGCTTTTATAAAGTCCTCAATTTTTTGTATCCAAACTGATCAGAGATCATAATCGTGTGCCATATTTAATTTTTCAATCTATTGTCTAGAAGTCTTGAAAATTTCTTTGTTAGAGAACATTATCTGGAGACTTTCAGGGAAGTGGGAAGAACATTATTTAAGCACGCAGTCATTGTCTTCATGGGGCCATTCTCTCTCTCTCTCTCTCTCTCTCTTTCTCTCTCATATCATGTGTATTCTTCCTCATTACTGTGAAATATTCAATGCTAGTCACCATCTTTCTTTAAGGTTCTTTTCTGAAAAAGAAATATATACTTTGCATAGTTTGGTGATCTAATTGCAAGTAAGGCAACTTAACTGATTTAAAAATAGGAGCAGAAAAATTCTACTCTTGGTCTCTATATATATCAGAAGGTTAAAAGCTTCTATTTGGGTTAATGACAATTGATCCAGCTATGCCAACCAACTTGCATCTGTAGCATTTTATTGTTCCTAGGGACCAAGTTTGATTATAATACTTTCAATCAGTTAAGTTGGTGAATATTTGAGTGGAGATTTATTAGGCTTTGATAATGACAAAAATAGAGAAGGATTAATTTAAAATTTGAAAAGAGAGATAATGAGATACAAGGATAACTTCCCTATATTTGAGTGGAGATTTATTAGGCTTTGATTTTTTTTTATTTATTATTTTCCAAAAAAAGGAATTAAGTCTTGAATTGAGAGATATGCAAGGGATCGTTTTAACTTGGTGAATATTCATTGGTTTGTTTATATTTTTTCTATTTAAAAAATTATTTTGCCCTGGTTTAATATTTATTTGCTTTAGTCCTTTTAGTATATATTTATTAAATTTAAAATAAAGATTAATAATTTTCTTTCCAGGACTAATCATAAAAGTGGTTTTTTTAATATATATATATATATATATATAGGTGATTATTTATTTATTTATTTTAAAATTTTGATTTGAAATGGGTGGATCAGTTTTGGCATGCAATATTCAAAGATATATCTATATATTACTACATATGTTTATATATATATATATATATATAGCAGCATTGACCTAGTCATGGCATACTCATAGATTAAGAGAAGTTTGTTATTTTGTTCAAAGACCATGAAGAGGATACCAAGACATATAAGAAATTTTCATGTTGACCATTTTGGTTAACATTTGAATGTTAAATTGCAGGAGTTGGAATTATGTAATTGCTTCATTGAAAGTTAAACATGTGGACTGTGTGAAATTTAATAATTTTCAATTGCTTAAGTACGCAAATTTGTGTTGAAACTTAAGTGTCTAGTCATATGGTTGCTATGAGGGACATAGAGCATGGATAAAACTTAGAAAGTCTGGGCTAATGTGGAAACATGTATATTTATGTATGTTTGCACTCAAAGTAAATCGAACAGGGTTAATGCACTACAGGACATGAAATATTAGTTAGCTTTTAATATAACTGTGTGCATTATGGTTTGAATAAAACCAATCATTCTTACAAAACGTATTTTGTTTCATTTGTAAATTTTAGATATGACCAATGAAAACGTGGAAGATGTTCACGCGGAGCAATTGCTTCACATGATGTATGCATGCATTTTTTCCATTGTGAACATCATCATCACCATTTGTACAATAGGCGAGGAAAATGATCAAGACAATGTTATCCATTATGAGATTGAGTCAACATGTACTAGGCGTCGTAGACAACATGAGTACATGTTCCATGTAGTTTATGAGAGTGATGTTAATTGTATCAATGAACTATGGATGGATCATCGTTGTTTTCATAAATTATGTCAATTATTAACCACTACCGGTGGGCTTCGCGGTACAAGAAATGTGATGATCGATGAAATGATTGCGATGTTCTTAAACATTGTGGCACACCACATAAAAAATAGGATAATTAAGTTTGACATTGTTAGATCAGCTGAGACGGTTCGCCGATATTTTCATGCAGTTCTAAAGGCAATTATCCTATGCCACGATGTACTACTAAAGAAACCCGAACCTATTCTCAAAAATTCAAATGATCATAGATGGAAAATGTTTAAGGTAATTTCACACAATTGTTTATAGTTGTTGGAAAAATATGGTAGATGCCTTGTTAATAATAAGAATGTTTACTTCAATGTAGAATTGTCTTGGAGCATTAGATGGAACTCATATTTGTGTGAATGTGCCAAAAGTTGATCGCCCAAGATATAGAACAAGAAAAGCATAAATAACTACTAACGTGCTCGGCGTTTGCTCTCAAGACATGCAATTTATATACGTATTGTCTGGATGGTAGAGTTCTAAGAGATGTTATTACAAAGCCCAATGGGTTAAAAGTTCAAAATGGTATCTAGAACATTTAATTAATTTTATTAGTAATGATATTAGCTAACAACAAACATTTCTTTGCCTATTAGGGTGATATTACTTGGTTGATTCTGGATATGCAAATTCACCAGGATTTCTTGCACCTTTTCGGGGTCAATGTTATCACTTAAGTTCATGGGAAAATGGCCGACAACCAGTTACGGAGCAAGAATTCTTTAACATGAAACATGCTGCTGCTAGAAATGTGATTGAGAGGACATTTGGTCTTTTAAAAATTCGTTGGAAAATTTTATCAAGTCCAAGCTTTTACAATATAGTCACTCAAAGGCGCATTATTAACGCATGTTGTCTTCTACATAACTTTATTCGAAAAGAAATGACAGAAGACCCTGTAGAGCATGAAATTAATTCTGATATGATGGAGGACAACATTGAAGATGACACTGATATCATTACAGCCATTGAGCCAACAGATGAATGGACCCAATTCAGGCTAGACATGGCTAAAGAAATGTTTAACACTTGGCGTTCAAATTAATTAAAATTTTTTTTGTATTGTTATTTTTGATGAACAGTTTTTGCGTATTACTATTTCATGACATGGAATGATTTTATCTATGAACTATTATTTTGTTTAACATGGAATGATATTATATATAAACATGGAATGAACAATTATTCTTCTTTATTACAACAAACATGTTATACATGGAATGGTTTGAATAGGTTGACATGTGTGTCACATTGTATTTTTTTATTCTAGGATGGATCAAGAATCACAACAGAAAGGGTAGGGGTATAAACAAACACTACTGGACTACACAAGAAGATAAGGCCTTGATTGAAGCTCTAGTTGAGTTATTGACAAATACACTGTGGAGAGCTGAGAATGGATTCAGAAATGGTTATTTACATCAATTAGTGAAAATGATAAAAGATAGATTTATGTATACTACATTGAAGGCTGTGCCAAATATAGAGTCGCGGGTGAAATTTTTTAGAACCAAAACTACAGCAATTGCAGATATACTTTCAATCAGTGGCTTTGTTTGGAACAATGAGCACAGTACCATTGAATGTGAGAAAAGCGCATATGATGAATATGTTAAGGTAAATTTGCCATCATTTGTCAATTATTTTGAATTCTTAATTTTTAATTGTTATTGTTGACACCCACTTAAAAATTTGCTTACAGAATCATAAGGAAGCTGTGGGACTTTATGGTAAGTCATTTCCATTTTTTACTGATCTCGCTCCAGTCTTCACAAAGGATAGGGCACAAGGCAATGCAAGGGATGACATTGGAGATGATGTTGACCAATATATGCATGAAAACATTAGCTTGGACGATAATGCCGGTTCTCTCAATTTCATATGGAAGATGTTTTCATGCCCACAGATGAACATTCAGAGCCTCCGTCATCTATAACTTTAGATAATGGCACCTCAAGCTCTACTGCCCAAAAGAAGAAAAAATGCGCTAAAGAATCGAATATCGCATCAATTTCAGAAAATTTTCGCCATTTTGTGGATTTGGTGGGCTCGGGCTTCAAAGCAATGGCTGAATGTGCTGTTCGAAATGCCGATGCTAATGCGTTTAGGGAAGCCGCTCATAAGGAAGTTCAAGAGAAAAAAAAGCTATTGAATCAAGTTATCTTCAACATTGATGGCCTATCCGAAGATGAGGCATTAGTGGTAATGCAATCTTTAAGAAAGACGAGGAAAAGCTTAATATGTTTTGGGATTCACCTACTTCTAGGAGGTACAAGTATTTCTTTGTTATTTGTCATTTTGGCTTGATTTGTACATGTTCCATGTTATTTATCATATTGGCTTGATGTTCATGGAATTTTTCAAATTGGCATATCCATGTTATTTTTTTCATTCATTGCTATGAATTTCATGACAACATTTCACAATTATGATATTTTTTGTGCATTAATTCACATATCTAATATTTGCTTGGTGTGGTCAATCTATTTGTAGGAAGGGACACAATGTAGAAGAGGCAATGATATCCATGCCCGAGCCATACCATGACGAAACTTCAACTTTGCTTGTTATGTTAAATGAAAAAATGTTTATCTTATGAATGGTTGTAAGATTACCCAAACTATTATGTTGTATTTCATTAGTACTATGTTGTAACCACTCGCACTACTTTTCTAAAACTTGGTTATGTATGTGTTATATTAAAACTATAACCTTACTTCATGATGGGTTTGATAATGCTACTTTTATTTTATATTGTTAAATGATGGGTTTGATAGTGTGTTGAATGATGAATTTGATTATGTTGCATCTCTTTTTTATTGTTAAATGATGGGTTTGATAGGTGTTTAATGATTGGTTTGATTATGTTAATTCTCTTTTATATTGTTAAGATTGTATTATCAAAAATATGCTTTGCCAATGGATTTTACAATTATTTTTTGATATTGGTAAATGATATCAAAATTACATGGTCATAAGTTATACTAACTAGTTATTATATTGTTAATTAAAATAAATAAGGTATCAATATAATAAGTTATTATATTGTTAATATTAATGAATCATGTTAATTATTTATTATATAATATATCAAAATTTTCTTAAGTTATCTTAATTAGATGAAATATTTAATAACAATAAATTAAAATAAATAATTAAATATGTTACAAGTATTTAATAATAATTATGTTAATTAGTTACTAATGTAAGCCATTGTTTTTAAAACGGCATTCTATTTACATAAAAGTCATGTGAAATTTTACTATTACAATTGTTTTTTATATTGGTAAATGATATTAAAATTACATGGTCATACGTTATATTAATTAGTTTTAATATTTTATTTAAATTAATTAAAATAAATAAGTAAAATTAATGTTAATTATTTATTATTTAACATATCCAAATTTTCTTAAATTTTATTAATTAGATGAAATATTTAGTAACAATAAATTAAAATAAATAAATAATTATATTATAAAGATTTTAATAATCATGTTAACTATTTACTATTAAATATAAACCATTGTTTTTTAAAATGTCATCCAATTTATATGAGAGGGCATAATTGTAATTGTCTTATATTTCTCTCTCTTACTTTTCCCATTCCTAACTTACATTCCTTCCAACCAAACACCTTCATCATTATCCTCCCCTCTCCGCCTACTCTCATTCTCATTCCTCCCTTCTTCTCATTCCCCCCCTTCCCATTCCCATTCCGCAATCCAAACGCCCCCTTAGTTTGGCAGAATTAAGTTAACTTTAATTCTACTCATGATTTGCTCAGTTACATCAACGACATTGTGCTTCCTTTACTGAAGTCCAGTGAACAAGTATCTAGTTTCATCTTTATGGCTTATGAATACACCAAGTGGCAAAAAAATGATGGCCTTGTCTATTGTTATTTAACAGGAACTCTATCTCCAGTGATGGCTTCTGTACACTTGGTTGTACCACTATCTTCTAATAATTTTTACTTGACAAATGTCTTTATACCACGTGCAAAGGTGATTCCACAATTATCTATTACCTTTAGATTCTCTCGACTGCGGCTAAAGGCTTTACAACCATCAAACATCCATCACTAATGAAGATTTCATTAATTCTTTTTTATTTAAATGGTCTTCCATAGGAGTATAAGGCATACATCACTATAATTGAAAATTGTGAAATGCCACATATTCTCTGAGCTTCATAAAGCTTTTGATCCAAGAGCATTGCTTATCTACTTTCCATCACACACACACACACACACACACACACACACACACACACTATAGACCACTTCAACTTAATGATGTGCTTATTGTTCCTCATCTTACTACCAACCTTTTATCTATTGTTAAATTTGTTAAGGATAGCTCATATATCATTGAATTTAATCCCTTCAGTTTTCACAAAGCTTGTCGCTCTTGGTGCTCACCATGCTTCTCTTGATGTCTAGCATCAAAAATCTGTCATTCTTGTCATGCTATTTATTCTAGTGTCTTACTTATCAAGCCTCATAAAATAAATCCTTGTTCCTCATGTCATTAAGGAAAAGAGTTTTCTTCTTTTCTCTTTATATACTAGTGTTTTCACCAAACTTTTACATTTTATTCATTGTGACATTTGGAGGCCGCCTCATCACTACATTTTTTGGTTATATTATAAAAGAACTTTACAACCAAGATTCTACTTCTTATGAGTAACATCCACAATAACTTGTATTTGTTGAAGATTCCTTCAGCGTTCACAAATTCTATCATTCTAGTTGCTCGTCATATTTTTTTTATATTTGTCATCAACATCTCAATCATCCTTGTCAAGCTATTTTGTCTAATGTGTCTTGTAGTTTACTTTTCAAACCTCATAAAATAAATCCTCATTTCTCATATTTTTAAGGAAAAAAATTCTTTTCCTTTCTCTTTATCTACTCGTGTTTCCACCAAACCTTATCATCTTAGTTATTGTGACATCTAGGGGCCTTCCTCATCACTCTCATTTTTAACTGTTGTTACTTTATTAGTTTTCATTGATGACTATAGCCACTTCACTTGGTTTTCCCCCTTCATTCATAAATCTCAAACACTTACCCACTTTCAAAACTTTAAAACCACTTCTGAAAATTTCTTCTCCATTACTAGCAAAATCTCTCAATGTGATGCCACCCCCCAAACTTATCAAAGGAGCCTTTGCTCATCACCTCACCTTTCATGATATTTTTTTTGTCGCATTTCTTGTCCTCATACTCCTCAAAAATGGAGTTGCCAAGAGCAAAATTTGCAAAATTTGTTACATCATCGAAACAAAGCTAACTCTTCTTCTTCATGCCTCACTCCCTAAATCTTTCTAGTTTGAAGTCTTTCCTATTGTTGTCTACCTTATCAATCTCTTTCCCATTCATATCATTCAAAACAAATGTCACCCCTCGACCCATGGGCAAAGCACGTGATAATAGCCACAATATCTTGAAGTAGATGTACATGTCTCCCTAATTCTAGGAAGCCACCAAACTACAAATGGTACCCTGCTTACAAACATTTTTGAATAATATTTAAATTTATTTATTATAATTAGAAAAGATATTAAATATGCTAATAAGATGCAAATAATAAAAGTTTACAAAAATCCATGTTTCAAATGCTAATGGATCCATCTTAGTACATACCTAGATTTAGAATAGAATTGGGCCTAGACAACAAAAGAGGTTCAAAGCAGTTTGAAGATACCCAACAAAACATTTGCCTAATGCACAATATGCTATAAGGGTAACAACTTGAAGAAAACATGAACAACAAATTTAGTGAGTTTCAGTTAAACTCAGTGAGAAGATAAATGACAGTGCAAAATCACAAAAGGTTTAAGCAAAAGGAAAGTCTATAACACACTTCCAAGACCATATATTTAGGATTAAACACATTATAAAGTTATCAAAAAAAAAACAAAGTACAAAATATAATAAACAAAACTCAAAGTCTATATGTTGAAAACCAAACTATTGGGCTTGCCTAGTAACTATGTTGAACCTAGCCATGGGCATGACTAAATACCTGGTCCTAAAGGCCATGTTACATATATAAAAAAAAAGTAATTAAGGATAAGCCGGTGTTAATGTTGCCCTGAGTCCATTAGTGTGATGAAGCACTGCATCTCAATGTGTATATAAGTGCCCTTCCAGCTGCCAATTAGGTTCTTTATGCTCCTTCTCAATGGGAGAAACCATAATCTTGGTTAAATATGTCGCCCCTTAAAAGGTTGGTTGGTAGAGATTACTACTCCACTGATCAAGTTCTTGACTTACCGTTATTATCGTAAGCGTCATATCCAAGTACTAAAACACAATATATAACATTGTTTTTGTTAAAGAAATATATAACAATGTTGGTATACATGTAATTATAATCTTACAATTACAATAGCATTTATACACATATAAAACATATACCACCATTACTAATAAGTATCAAGTCACACATAAAACATTTGCAAGCTAAGTTATTTGTCAAATCATTTCTTACCTTGGAGATCTCCCATATACTCTAAAACACTTAATTTCATAAAACAAGTAATAAAAATATTATAACACAAGTAAATAAACCATTATAAAACTAGTTATAAAATCATTCTAAAAACAAGTTCCTCTAATGGAACAAGTATTAAAAATTTACTCATTGTGCTTTGAAAGCTAGTTATCGAAACTATGACACGATTTCTCTTCTGCGAGTCCTTTGTCCCTACAAGGTTTCACCTTCTATACAATTACGTCTCATTAAAGACTTAATTTAACAAAAATGTACACATAAGTAAATATGCATTTCTAGTCCTATATGCAATGCAGAAAAGTTAGGATAGTCATCAAAGTTGATTAATTTCAATTCACTAAATGGAACAAAACTTCACTTTTCCTTGAGTCCAAGAACACCACTTGATTGTTTTTCTAATCGGGTCTACTTAATCAATAGGTTTAAGCCCCATTGCAGTTACTCCATCTAAGCTCAAATTTGACTTAGATCAATCTAATAAGATTTTAACTAGCTTCAATTGAGATTGAACTAGAAACCCTGGCCTCCAATGAAGCTTTCACCAAAAGGCCTTGAAAACGTAGAGTATAGTCCTTTTTAATCACTCGAAACAAATAGAGCATACTCATGCTCGTCATTCGGGCAACTAGGGCTCGGAATTTCACAAAAAGATGAAAAATTAGGAATAAGAACACTCTAAGCACACCCCTGCTTTGGGGTGTCTGACCATGATAATTTCAGGTTGAATTTCTGCGCAGCTAAAGCACTGTTACAATATATGTACTATAGTACTCATGCTACACTAGTGCTATAGCCCTTGTGAAGGCACACCCTTTTCATGGCTATGTTTAAGGCTTGCTTTTCATTGAGAAGGTGCACTTTGCCTTATGTTGCTCCAATTCACTCCCATATTCTTTCTTTTCATCCCAAGTACCTAGATTCTTGTTCAACTTTTTATCCTAAGAACCTAAATTCCTGTTAAAAAAAAAGAAACAAAACCAAGTACCAAAGAGCATAATTTATGCTAGAAGATAAGCAAAGTGCATCAATTTATGATATGAAAAATATGAATAATCATGCACTCGGCAGATTCCTTCACCTTTTTCCTTATCTCATTTGTCCACACCACCATCACCCTCACCTTCACCAACTCTAACTCTAACTCTAACTTCAATACCAATACCAACCCCTCTAGCTCCAATATCCCATGATTAAGCACACGTGTAATATCACCCATGTTCCTCATAGCTTCCATGACTATGCCACATATAACACAACCATTCATGACTCATTTGATCCTAATCCCACTTCTTTCATTGTAATCAACAATTTTCAAGCTAGCAATAAGCTATGCTTGATGAGTTTTATGTTTATCAACAAAATCAAACTTGAACTATTGTTTATCCACTATTGAGTGCTAACATCATCGGTTATAAATGAGTTGCAATATATATATATATATATATATTTCAATAAGGCTTGTTGAGAAAAGATACCATCAATCCCCTGGTTTCGATTATATTGATACCTTCAGTCCTATTGGCTAACCTACTACCATCATTTTTACTCTTGCACTCACTTATAGTTAGTCCAGTCACCAACTTGATGTTAATAACACTTTTTTTTATGGAAATTTTCAAGTACCATTTTTCATTGTTCAACCTTCTGGCTTTGTTGATCCTCATTATTCAAATTATGTTTGTCATCTTTACAAAACCCTTTCTGGCATTAAGCAATTGTCTCAAGCTTGGTTTTATCACTTGAATCAAAAACTTCAAAACCTTAGCATCACTCCCTCTAAATTTGATACTTTACTCTTCATATAGTCCACTTTCTCTCACATAAACTATATTATAGTTTGATTATGTGAATGACATCCTCGTTACATGTTTCACTTGCCTTCATTTTAGCTCTTATATATAACATAATACCATTTTCCTATAAAAGACCTTAGTCCTATTCATTACCTTATCAACATTGAGGCTATACTAATGCCACCTGGACAACTTTTCACCCAAACCAAGTACACCCTTGACCTTCTTCTCTGTATACATCTTAACACATCTAAACATATATCTACACTTATTACCTCCATCTTACCAATATTTAAAAACCATGGAGCCTTTCTCATGGATCCTGTTGAACACCATAACATATATTGGAATTTATCAATACTTGACATACAATTTGTCGTAACCAAAGTATCTTAATTCCTTCATTGCCCTACTGGCATTCACAAGACTATGGTTAAATGGATTTTATGATAGTTGCGATCTACACCATCTCATGGTATTCATTTAACCAAAGCAATTCTATTTGCTCTTACTTTTTATTTTGATACTGACTGGGTTGGTTGTCCTTATGATCATTGCTCGACCTTTAGCTATTATATCTTTTTTGGGTTTTAGCTTTATTTTGTGGAGTGTTAAGAAACCATCAACTATTCCTCCTTTCTAGCACAGAAGTTGAGTTTAGTAGCATCCCTTGTTGCCACTCTTTGTTGGGTCACTTCAGAGATTAGTTTATTCAACCTTAAGCCCACATTTTGTTGTAATAATTTTAATGCTATTTTTCTTACTCAAGATTCCGTTTTACATATTCGGACAAAGCACATTGAAATTGATATTTATTGAGTTGGCAATCTAGTAGCTAATTAAGATAGCTTTCTTTGCCTGTAATATATCTGCTTTCACATAAATTGCTAATGTCATAATCAAAGCTTTCACTATCTCATTTTTTTTTATGACTTCATGACAAGCTTATGGTTGTTGCACCCATGTGCTTTGACGGAGAATGATATGACATAATATTATTCTTGGATGAATTATATCTATTTTTAGGAAATTTGATTATATATTTTAGGGCATACTTGCTTAGTAAATATTCTCCTTAATTGTAGTTTCCAATCGTAATTAACATACTTTTAATTGTAATATTCTAATATAAGTGAAATACTTATTTATAGATAAACCTATGCTATTATCACAAATATAACAGTCAATAATATATTTTTCATGTTATCCATTACTATTATCTTATTTATCAAATGACCTGACCATTTAAGGAATTATCAAAGACACATGCAAGTACGAAGGTGTAGCAGATTACGATGGCTTTCAGATCTCATAAGAAAATCCTCCTGCCCTACAAACCATGGAGGGATGAAATCACTATTTCTCCCACAGGAGATCCACACCCAGGCCTGTAAATAGTACATGAATAGTATTGGGCTCAAGTGTACAATGCATGAATAATACAGAAACAATACTGTCGGGGAAAAGATTCAATCCCTTGCTTTCTCTCTTGCACTTTTGTGTAGGGATGGCAACCGGTCGGGTCGGGTGCGGGTTTTACCATACTCGTACCTGTACCCATTACCCCGCTAGTATATCCGAAACCCGAACTCGACGGGTTTTAAAAACCTCAACCCACACTTGTATCCAATGGGTAATCGGGTACCCGTAGGTATACCCGCCCCCGCCTTCGTCCCCATATTAAAAAAATTAATAAAAAATATTAATTTTTATAAAAAATAACTTAATATTAATTATAATTTTTTATGAAATAAAATAAAATTATTATAAAATTACAAGACTAAACAAAGAGGAAAAAAAAACCCTAAATTGTTAAGTTATAGAACATATTAGTATATATATATATATATATGTATATATATATTATATAAATATTTTTGTAATTTTTAAATTGAGTCTGCAGTCTGGGTTCGAGATGCAGGGTCGGGAGTATTAGAATTTCCATCCGCACTCGCACCCATTTCATACTAAGTCGAGGGTTTTACTCGAGCACGACCCAAATCCCGATCAAATCGGATTTTACTCATTAAACTCGGATCAGGATCAGGTCGGGTGGGATTTGAGTAACTATTGCTATCCCTACTTTTGTGTCATATCATTATATTATTGTTGATATTTATATTTAAATTTGATACTTAAATTTGATTCATTTATTTATTGAATATGAAATTTCAGCTACAGTTACACGAAAAAAATGCTTGTCAATTCAAATGAAGTGAACAATGAGAGGCCAATGTTACCAACCTGTGGGTCTCACCCACACAGATTTTCAAAACAAAAGGCCAAGTTTCATCCACTAGACTGAGGACCTCTTGGCTTATTAATAGCACCAATTTGTATTGAACGAAGTTAAGTTGATATGATAGAAAGCAAATGAGATAAGATTTGAGAGATATATAAATCATACACACCCCACAGTAGTGGCTTTCTTTAAAGATAAGGAAAGGTACAGGGTTTGGTAAATGTTTTTGTTGACAATTGAGCCTTTTCTTTATCATCTTGTGTCGTACACTCATTCTCAATAGACTTGCAATAAATTGACACAACTAGTTGTTTCACAGTCTTTGAGCCAAAATAATTAAATAGTTTTTGTAAATGTTTACAATGATGTTGTAAAGTTTATATTTGTGTACATCTTTTGAAAATGTTAGATTCTTAAAAAGATATCCATCTTTATCTGTTAATTGAACATTTTTCTAACTCTAGTGAATTTTTTTTAAAAAAATCAGTACATCTTCGTAAATTAATTTTAAAATTTTATCTGTTGTATAAATAAAAGTAAAAATGTCTTTCTTTTTCCCTATTTTGATAGTTCAAATTTTGATGGATTGGCTTAGATCAGCCATCAATTTATGTATTTTTTTGGAAAATAAAAACAATTCTTATACTGTTGAAATGTAAACAAGAGAACTTGATAAAACAAAAAAAATAGAGTATTTATTAAAAAAAAAATAAAAAAAAATAGAGTATGGTAAAAGCAAAATCAAATTTGAATTTGGCTTATAAAATTCAACATTGTTCATAATTACTATTATCCATACGTTTATTTCTATTTTTTAAAGGCATTTTCTAATAAGTTATACATATAGAACCCCAATTAACTTTTTTTAAAATTCATCTAAAGTCAATGATTTCATTTTTTAAATATATATATATAATTAGATAAATTCTCTTGTTTCACCTGGGGTTTCACAATTTTGAGAGCTATGATATAGATATATAATAGAAACTTTGATGGAATTAATTTTTTTTATTATTAAATCTATATTTAATATAAAAATTAAATTAAATAAAAAAAATTTAAATTTATTTCTTAATTTTTTTATGAGCAAATTTTCTATTTTAATAATATGTATAGGACAATAATAAAAGTAAAACTCAATTTCATGCTCACAAAAAATTAAGCAATTGGACTAAGTTGATTTTTTATTGGCTAGAAATAGATACCTAGGAGAGATTTGTGTTACTTTTTTGATTATATTTATAATAATTATGTGATGCATGATGCATGGCCAAAAAGAAGGCCAATAAAAAAAGAGAAAGAAAGAAAGAAAGAAAGAGTTAGAGATAGAGAAGGTGATGAAGATAAGGATGACCCACAGAATCAAGCTTGCTTGTTGCCTTATCATCTCTCATTGTGTTTGCTTTTGTAATACAAGAATAAAAGCCCTCTTATCCACATGGACATCATTTGCCCCTCTCTATTTCCACCCATTCCAATCTCCCATCCCATCATTGACTTCTTCAATTCTAATTTTCTGTTTCTTTTTTTTTTTAACCACTTTATTTAATTGAATGCTCACTTGTTTCCTTGTAATTAGTGATTACACATAATAATTTAATGAAACATAGATCTCTCTTGATGCAGATGGAAAACTCTTCTCTAGAAATATATCTAAATGAAGATTTTTAAAATTCAAGACTAAGAAAATTGTTATTGACTAATGATCTTTTTCAGTGGGTATTTTCTTAAATTCCCTGTCACTTTTTTTCACCTCCACTCTTTTCATTATCGGGTTATCTAATCATTTTTTTTTTTATTTTGAGTTGGACTTTTTAAATTTATTTTTAATTGTACTCATTTTCCTTTTTAAAATTTTTTTAATTAATTTATCCATCTTTTAAAAAAATATATAAAAACATTTGAGTTGATTTTTTTATTATATTTTATATTTTTAAATTTATTCTTATTTTATTTTAAATATTTTTTAATTAATTTATCCATATTTTTATAATAAAATATAAATATTTGAGAGAAATCTTTCCTATTTGGTAAAACCCTCCCTTCATGATTTAATATAGATTAATTTTAATTAAAATTATTTAACATTCAAATTATTTGCATCATTTTGAATTTAAAAAAAAAGAGAGGAGCGGATGAAAGAGATTAGAAAATAATTTAAAAAGAATAAATTTTGAATTAATTTTAATTAAAATGATGCAAATAATTAATTTTTTGAATTTCAAATTGATATTTTTGAATAAAAAAAAAATCAAACTAATAGTCTTAATCAAATACTTTTAAAATACTCCTCATCTCATAGTTTTATTAACCAAAATAAATAAATAAATAAATATTAACATACAAGGAAAAAAAAATTAGCACAATTATGCGTAATTATATAAAAGCCATCAATATTATTTTTAACCCATGCAAAGATTTTACCAAAAAAAAAATCATATATAATATGCATTATCTTGCTTTATTTCCTCACAAATTCTCTATTTTAAAAAAAATCAACTAATTACTTAAAAAAAAAAGAAATTGAAAATCAAGAAATCAAAAAACTATTTTTTCAAAACTTTCCGAAGCCAAGTCAAAAAATCCACGTGCATTTTCGTCTTTTCTAACCCATCCAGCTCAGCACGCTTATCCAATCCCGAGGTCATTTTCGTAATTTCAAGGGCCCACATCCAATATTATAATACTAATGAAAACCAAGGTCGGAGAGCCGCACCAACTCCCCAACTCCGGGCCCCACCACCCCCATACCCCACACGTGTCTAAATCCCAAGTGTCGTACTGCCACGTCATCACCCTCTCCAATTTCCTATAACAACTCCCTCTCCCTTTCCACCGCCCCTTCCCTTCTCCTCTTCCTCCTTCCCTTCTCGGCGCCGGCGGTGGCAGCCGCCGTGAATGAGTGCAAATCCCTTGACATTTCTCCTAATCTCTTTGAAACCCTAGTTCTCCGAGTGGCACTGCTGGTGCATAGTGTGGAAAGCTGGTGGCATTTTGTGGATCTGATTCATGGGAAACGCGAGTGCGAAGGAGGGCGAGAACGGCGCCGGCGATGAGCCGGCGATACCCAATAGCGGCCACCGAGTATCGCTGCCGCCACCGCCCGATGGTGTGCGGAATGGTGGATCTTTGGAGCCGATTGTGAGTACCTCGCCGCCACAGAGCCCCGGGATTGGACGATCTCCCATGTTGTTTGCTCCGCAGGTGATGATCTCTTTTCTTTTTGTTGAATTTTTGAAGTGATTGCTTGCTTGTCTGATTAAAATGGGATTTTTTAGCATTTCGAGATGTTTTTAGTTTGTTCTTGGTGTTTTAATGTGATTGGTGGTGGATTATTATTTATTTTTAGGTAGAGTTTTGTGGGATGGTTTTGGATTTTTAGGGCAAAATGGTGTCTTTTAGTGATGATTGGTTTACTGTTGAAATGGATGAGAATGGAGGACAACAATTCTATGTGGAGCTCACAAGGGGTTTTTTTTGATTTATGTGAGTTCAGTGTGGAGGAAGTGTTGAAGTGACGCTTCCTTGAAACTTTCATTTCTTGTTCATTGATTGTTTGGTAAATCAAACAAGTGGGACGTTAAGGCCAGGTTACTTGGAAGTTATATTTGCATGTATGCACAGTAAATAATATAGTTGTGTATGCCAATATAGGGCATTAGTAAAAGTATATACATGGCATCTAAGACTGAAATACCTATGATGTCCATTGATGTTTGTCTCACCTTTGTTGAATATCTTCTTATTTTTTTTTTTTTAACTTTTATCAAATTTAAAGTCTTGTCTTGAATTTCTTCTCCTCTCTCTCTCTCTTTTCTTGAATCTCTGATTGGAATTTACTGAAGAAGAGAAAGAAAATGGGCTCTGTACAAACATATTGAATTATTTTGTAATGAACAAGTAAAAATGAAATACATGAACCAGTATAGATATATATGATGCGAATTTCAAATTTTGTAGATACACGTCTCTTTTAGGAGGTGATCATGAATGGCGTTTAAATTAGATCCAAAGTAGCTTTAGTCTATTTAATTTTGTTTGACTGAAAGCCTGATGGCCTAATATAATCTGGGGAAGTAAAAAACAAAGAAGTAGGGGTTTTCCAGAACTCCCACTTTTGACTTTGAAAGCAATCTTCAGAAAACAAGGATTGTAAAATTTGTGGAAATGTTAAAGTTTTGAGTTTGGTGGTGCCACTTCAATATTTAAGAGTTCAGGTTGTTTGTTTCGTGGAAATGAGTCCACCGATGTTAGAAGTGCATCACCTCATGATGTTTGTTTCACAAAACTCGCTTCCAAAGTTAGAAGTAAGGCTTCTTAGGAGTTCCGAATGGCCCAACGGTTGAATCACATGACTCGAAACCCAGAACTTAATATAGTTTGATGTCTGGGCTGGTTCTGATAATTAGGTTACAAGTGCTAGTGCTTCATGAAGGTTTCACTGATGTGCCCTTATTTATGTATTGGTAGATCATGTGTGAAGGAATCAATATGGGTATTTCATCATGGATTTTTGTTGTCCAGAATAGTACTTTCAGGATGTTTTGGTGCAAACTGTGCTTGTATTTCACTGACAACTTTTGGGTTTCATGTCAGTAAGAACATAACAGTGAGCTGTCTACCAATCTTTACTACACAAATGGATTCTTCGCAAGAAGAAATTTTTTTCACTAAAAAGGGATTATAACTTTGATCAAAGTTGTTTTCTACCTGCTGATAATTTGATCACCTATGTGTGATTTAGGACATTTAGAAAATTAAAGAGTTAGTGCACTCAGTAATTATGTTCTGTCTGATGCTTAAACTGGAAGCATAAAGAAGATGCTTTGTTGCATCTTCTATAGATAATTTTAGCTTTCTCTTTTGTGATTGTGTTTCCTTGACTGAGGCCTTGGAAGCTTCAAGATCCCGTTGATGCTATAAAATCGATAAAATATTAGATTTTAGTATTTTTTTCCATTATATGCTTTAGGATATATGATTGATGCAAATGTTGTCCATTTGCTTCCATTTTAGCTTGTGGTGTCTTTTTTGGGACAACGAGGGCTTTGATAGACTAAATTTCGACTAAAATCTGGATACTACAATCTATGATGAACTTGAAGAAATGTTGAATTTAGAGGGCTTTTTGCTCCTTGAAAGCATTGAATGACATTTGGCATGATGTTTGTTTTCTAATTGAAACATGGGATAACAAATATCTCTTTTAGATAAGGTTGATCAATATGAATTTCAAGCTGAATTTCTTGAAACAAACTTGTTGGGTTTTTGTATATTCCCATAAAATCTTTACATAACATATATACTTTGGTAAAGTTTCATTTTTTTCATATATATATATATATTGCAAAGCCCTGATTCTTATATATGTAGCTTTTGTGTCAAATGAACTCCCCATTATCATGGAATGATGGTTGTGAAAAAGGTGAAATACCTTTAAACCTTCAAAATTTCATTCATATCTCCATATGCCATATATTTTGTTTTGGGCATGGCATTTTCTGTTGTTCTTTTTTTAATTTTTAATTTTAATTTTTGCATTTTAGCCAACATATAAAATATTTTTTTGAAACTTATCATAGATGACTGAGTGAAATTAGATTGGGCTAGGAACTAGTATTTTATTAAAAGGCAGGCTTAAAAATCTTGTTTCCTAAGCTGGTCCAATGGCTTAGTGTAATGACCTATGTTTAACCTTGTGAGGGTTATGCATGCAAGAATATTTGTTGACATCAATGACATGTATGAAAGGAGAAACTTTTGCTAAGGTATTCCTTTTAAATTCATGCATGTCATAAGCCCATTAGCCTGTTGTTCATTACCTTAATTAATAATATGTGAACCCTGTTCTTTAGACTTTTGGTGATTAAGAGGCAACTCTATATTCATAAAAGGGTGTACAGTGTCCTCTGAGGATAGATTGTACTGCATTGCCTTGAACATGACATTTTAATGTGATAATGCTTGTAAGAAATCCTATTTTTGTTTCATTACTATAAAACATTCTTGGACTGATCCCTGTTTTAGTTTCCTATCATTTTTGGTTATAGTCTTGCCCTCATAATCTCATATTCCAAATATTTCTTGAAGTGCTTTACATGTTGATCAAGGTCAAATCAAGAACAGTGATTAAATATGGCTGTACTAATTTGTTCACAGACCACTTTTAATCACTTATCTAGCTTTTTGGGTTTTTTGCCACTATTGATAACTTTGCAACATCTATCCGGCACTTTAGGTTTTTTGCTTTTTCTGGTGGTTTCCACATTCCGCTGCTATTGACATTGTGACTGAGGATTTAGTTGCAGTTTTTTTCCGACTTTAAGTTTAAATTTCTTGATTTTGGTATCTCGCTGCTTGAGTTGGTAAACAAGTTTGCAAGTGGTCCAAAACAAACTAACATGATTTATGTTTATCTCTAGGTTCCCATTGCCCCTCTGCAAAGAGGTGCTGATATACCATCACTTTTAAGTCAATTGCAAATAACTGATTCTAATGATGTACCTCTTGAGAACGGCATTCCCACATTGATCACATGGAATCATGGAGGAAATGAAGTTTTAGTGGAAGGCTCATGGGATAACTGGACTGCAAGGTCACTGAGTGCCTTGTCATTTTGACTAACCTGGTTTCCATACGGAGACAAAACTATGGTTTTAGATCTCCACAAGTCAAAAATATTAACATTTTTGCACATTTAACTTTCCAGGAAGGTTTTGCAGAGAACAGGCAAGGATTATTCCATTTTGTTGGTCCTCCCTTCTGGAGTTTATCAATATAGATTTATCGTTGATGGTGAACTCAGATACATCGCTGATCTTCCACAAATCGCTGATGAGGCAGGGCACATCGTGAACGTTCTTGATGTTAATGTGAGTAATTCCTCCTGTAATTTGACATCATCAAAAGATTCAAAACCAAAGTTTTCATTACAATTCACCATACTTTTCATTTCATTTCCAGGATTATGTTCCAGAAAACCTGGAAAGTGTTTCAGAGTTTGAACCCCCTCCATCACCAGACTCTAGCTACAGCAGACCATTTCCCGCTGACGAGGATTTCGCTAAAGAACCACCGGCAGTTCCACCTCAGCTGCACATCACTGTGCTTGGTTCTGAGGAAGCAACCACAAAGCCTCAGCATGTCGTCCTGAACCACCTGTTTATTGAGAAGGGATGGGCTTCACAATCACTTGTCGCCCTTGGCTTGACTCACAGATTTCAGTCCAAGTATACGACGGTTGTTCTCTACAAACCGATGAAAAGGTAGCACAACCTTCTCCGTCCTAGTGTACATAGAAAAAATTACTACTGTTTTGCTGTTATGTATGAGATGTCTGTTAATTTTGAACTTCTGTTGTTCCTTTGAACATGTCCTGCTAAGTTATATTTGGGTTAGCTTCATCATGGCCAAAGGCTGCAAATCCTTGTCAAATGCATTCGTGGATTCCAAAGGAATGGTTGCTTGCTAATCAGGCTCAACTCCCTTTGATTTATCAAATTTTGGTATATGGATGGGATAGATTAAAACATGAATTTATGGAAAAAATTAAAGGCAGTTAACTTTTATTAAAAATTTATCTAAAGTTTTTGCCTACCAAGGTTATCATTGGAAATGATTTATAAAATATAAAAGATAAAGATTCTTTCTGAGAGGATTATTGATATATGAGAGCTTCATGATTGAATCGTATGATCTTCTGAGGTTAATAGTGCGTTGTTTTTCTGACGGTTGCAACATTTAGGGGGTGTTTGATATGGGAATTTACCAAGATTGTTAGGAATATAAGTTAGGGAATGTTATTCTCTCCTAAGACTATAAATGAGCCGAGCCGAGCCAAATTTTGATTTATTTAAGCATAGTTTATTACTATTTTAATTGAGCTCGAGTTGAATTTTCTTCAAGCTTCATTTTTCAGATTTAAGCTTGGCTCGTTATCATTTTAACTGAGCTCGAGTTTAATCGAGCTTATTTCGAGCTTTATGCTCGAGCTCAATTTGTTAAAAAAATTTGAAGTTTAGATTTGGCTCGTAGTTAAGGTTCGATTATTATTATTATTTATTTTTTATTTAGTAAAGTATTATTTAAAACTTATTTAATGAATCATTATCAAGTGCGACTCAACTTGATTTGAGTTTGAGGATCATTTTAGTAAAGAATCATTAAGGTTTGAGTTCAAGCTTCTTAAAATCTTCATTAGCGAAGCATCTGGCTTACCGGTAATCTCCCATTCTCGTCGTTGAGAGCACTCATCATAGGCTTTAGACGAGAAGTTGGAGTCCAATCCTTCTTTTCACAAGGATAGACCGGATCCCGGGGGAATCTCATCCTGCCCTACCTACCCATTTAAAGCGATTCATAAAGCCCCGAGGGGTTTTGATTATCCAGCAATTAAATAAGTTAACAAATAATTATAATAATAACAAAATAAATATTGTGATGTACCTATCTATAATTTTTTTTTTGTAATATTGTTAACGATTTGGTAAATAAGTTTGATCATGACATTATAAAATGATTATATTAATGATTGTTGCAAATAAAATTGTAAATGATACTATAAATGAATCTTTTAATAATTCCTATAAAAGAGTTTTTAATTATACCATAAACGAGCTGTTCACGAGCTTTAACGAGCCGAGTTTGGTGTTGTTCATGATTGGCTCGTTTATCTTATGAGCTCAATAGTTAGGCTTGTGAATCGCTTATTTAGCTTAATGAACTAGCCGATAATTAATGATAATGATGATGACAACAATGACATAGTCTCATATACTCCTTAATATACATGTATATATATATATATATATAAACGAGCTCACAACTGAACTTATAAACGAGTTTGTTCACGAGCTTGTTCGCGAGCTGTGTTCGTGAGCCAAAATGAGATGAGCTTTCCACTGCTCAAGCTTGGCTCATTTATTAATCAAGTTTAGCTCGTTTACATTATGAGCTGAATACAAACGAGTCCCTTATCGAGTCAAAGATCGAGCCGTTCAAGCCGCTCATGAATGGCTCAACTCAAATACACCCTTTCCCATGTTGGGTATAAAATTTATGAACTATTCTCAGAAAACTATTTATTTTTGGGTACATATTATTCTCATAACTAATGATTTTCTATATTTATGTTGGAGGTTGAACATAAAAATATTTCCAAAATGGAGCAATAAATTTACATGAATAAAATTTAAAAAAACACATCTAATTTCTATTTTCACGCTATGTCCTCTTTGATTCTAGGTCATAAGATTTTTATATTTTATATTTTTAACTACTTTTTGCGTATTTTGTTAAATCATGGTTTTATTTGTAATAGTGGATTTATTTGTTTCTTCACAGCTTAATAGATAATTTGATAAGAAATTACTTTATTTTTTTAAAAAAATTTTTTAAATTTTTTGGTGTTTAAAAATATGGTTAACCAACACATTAGCTGATTGGTAAATTGGATCAAATTTTGTATTTTTTTTTAGCAATACTCGACATGACATAAGCTTGAAAGAGATTCAAAAATTAGTTTTTTTTATAAGGGCTTAGATTTTAGGGTTTAGTTAATTACACATTATTTTGTCATTCTAGATGTGGCAGCAATTTGAATTGATTCTTTTTTGTAATATTGCGTTGAAGGATTATTTTTAGAAAATCATTTACATTCATTTACATTCCTAGGAATCTTGTATTTAAATTTTAAACTGAATAGTAAAATGAAATATTCCTTAGTATTAGTAACATTTAATATTCTTCAGGATAAATTTATGTTCTTCTAGGCTCCAGCATAGATTTATAGTAAAAGTTAGAGATGGAATATTATTAGTTTGAATTATATATAATGTGTTGGTTTTTAGTTTATTAGGTTAGTGACTCAGTGGTAGGTCTGACTCTGGATCGGTTCGAATTGTCAAATTAAACCGAAATCAAAAATATTGGAATGGAATCAAAATCGTAAAAACAGCTCCGGTTATAAAATGAAATCTTTGAAGGGGAACTTTAAGGATATGTTTAAGTTTTATGAGTCAAAAACTAGAACTAAACTGGTGGTTATAGTTTTTTTTTTTAAATAAAAATATATTTTATAATTTTTTAATTTATTTTAATTAATCGGAACTGAACTATTTAAAATCAAAACCATAACCATAATAAATTGGACTGGGAATCGGAACTTTAAGGCTATAGTTCGATTCTAGTCTATAAATTTATAGAAGTATAAATTGTCAATTTGGAATCAAAATTGAACCGATTTGAACCATTGTCAAATCTATTAAGTGGAGTAGTAAACCTGATTACGCTTTAACTCAGCTGTGGCGAAAATGACAATAAAATGTCAACTATTTAAAATTTGAATCTATTCAATAAAGAGAAAATCAAATTCTAAACAAGCTGTGAGTCTCAAAAATATTACAAATAATAAAGAGGAAGTAACACCCATCACCCTCTATTTTTACCTCTAATTTTACTAATTTTGCAAGAGGCATAATTCAAATGCTATGGTGGACGGGAAACCCAAAGTTTGTTAGGGCATGGATTAATTAAGATTTACTAATTGAAATAATATATGTACCCCCAAATCAAATTGAAATAAATGGACTAAAAAGGATAACTCAATGGACCAAATAGAGGATTATAACCTTTACAAAATATCTTTCATGGCTATAAACAACTCTCTTTTTCATTTAGGTTTAATTCTCATATTAGTTCATTTAAAATTTGAAATCAGTCTCTTTAGGCCTTTTATTGTAATTGTTTTCTTTTTAATTCATTTATTATTCTAATTTGAAAATGTTAGTGCTGAGATTAATGGCTGTTGGATTTGCCATTTGATTTTGCTGAGTGGCTTATTTTAATATTAAAATAATATTAATAATGCTCGCTGGCTTCACCAAGCAAGCTTGCAATTCCTTGCTGCATGCGCTCTTTCCCATGCCCTTCCCACTGATCCAATTCCGGCAGCACAACGGCAACAGCGGTGGTGGCAGTTAAAGACCTCCATAATTCATCCTCCTTTTACTTCAAACCCGAACTACAAAGTATAGTAAACATTTTCATTTATCAATGAGAATTATATATGTAGAACCAGCTGGTTAATGATGTGTGTGTGTGTTTTTGGAAAGAACCCAAAAAATGGGCTATTTATTCAAATAAGTAAAGACCAAAATAACTACAACAGAGAAAAGGGGAAGAGGAATGGAGGAAATACAGCTGAAAATAAACAGAGACACTCAGAAGTGAAAGCCAGATTCTACAAAGCACTTCATGATCCAATAAGGCAGGTCGTGACCAGAAAGGAAGAGGTTGGTTGTTTGATACTGTGGACCCCGCCCATGCATTAAACCTTACTTAGGATGCTAATCATTTGTTATCTTTTTCTATAATCCCTCTTTTCCTTGTCATCTTGTTGTTAAAAGTTTGTTAGAAGGAGGAATTCTTGGAGGATTTTTCGGGTTCCATCACATCCATGTTTTGTTGTCAAACCAAGTTTCAACATCCTTGTCTCCTTTCTCTCTCCCTTGCTTCCTTCATCTCCTTGGTTTCCATTACTTCACCACTTAGAGCTTCAAGGGTTAGGAGCATTACGGAGCACTGTAGTGATTGGTGATCAAGCCGGAGAAGAGATCATCGTTGCCAACTTGTCGACAAACATAGAGGTAGTTACCGATGATTGTCCCACCTCGATCGAAAGCTTAACTTTCCATTTATAGCATGTTTGTATGCCAATATGAAAACTTCTTGTTTATATGCTTATGTTGCTTCAAGAGTTCTACCTTTTTGGAGGTACATATATGAAAACTTTTTATTTTATTGTCTTAATTAAATGATTACTTTTCACTTTGTTTTGGTTATTGATTTATTATTTATACTAGTATTGTGATTTCTTTTAGATGACTATATTAAATGTTTGAACTGTGTACTTAATCCAGACGTTGGTATGATCAGCTTAAATTATGTCCATTATTTATTTAGTTATATATTTGTTTTACTTTAGTTTCGAGAATTTAGTATTTTAAATAATTTTAAATGTTTTGTTTACTTAATCTTTAATTTCTATATATTTTAATTCTCCCAAAAGTGGGATCTTGAAATTTAATTTATTTTTTGCGGACTTGGGAATCAGAAGAATTTGGTGATTTCTGAATTTGTAACTTGTAAATATTTTTGTATCTGAATATTTTGATCTCCAAATGAGCGATATGCAACCTTGTCAGTGGGGGGTTAAACCTAACCTTATCGACAATTAAGCAAGTCGCAATGTGCTGTGACACGCAAAGACATTGAATACATGAAGAATGTTCCCTATGCATCTGCAATAGGTTCCATCATGTATGCTATGACTAGCACAAGACCAGATGTCGCGTATGCTCTGAGTATGACAAGTCGTTATCAAGCCTCACCTGGTCCTAATCATTGGACTGCGGTGAAGAATATTCTTAGGTACCTGAAAAGGACCAAGTGCAAACTTCTTGTCTATGGTGGTCAAAAAGAGCTCATTGTAAGGGGCTACACTGATGCTAGTTTTATGACAGACATGGACGATAGAAGATCTCAATCTGGGTATGTCTTTATTCTGAATGGTGGAGCTGTGAGTTGGCGTAGTTGGAAGCAATCAACTACGGCTGACTCAACCACCGCAGCAGAAGTCATGGCTGCCGCAGAGGCGAGCAAGGAAGGAGTTTGGATAAAGAAGTTCCTCGAGGAACTAGGCGTCGTTCCATCCAGTGAGAGTCCCTTGGAGCTATTTTGTGATAATAGCGCATCAATTTCGCAAATCAAGGAACTGAAATCACATCACAAGATAAAGTACATGGACAGAAAGTACTTTGTAACTCGTGACTTCATTGAAGAAGGCAAAATTTCATTGTTATGGGTTGACACCAACAGTAACACAGCTGATCCCTTCACTAAACCTTTATCACAAGCTAAGAGTGAAATTCATTTTGAGTCCATGGGTCTACAAGACCATGGGGAATGGCTTGAAAGCTAAAGGGGTTACTACTTTTAGAGTTTATGCATTTCTTATGAGAAACTTTAAAAACAAGTGGGAGACTGAAGGATGTGTGTTTTAAAAGTTATTATTTTGATATAGACTTATGTATTGTTCATGATTTTGAATATTATTATTCCTATTCCTTGAGGTTAACATGTTATATTTTGGAAGAGTTCAAGAAGATGCACTTGGTCTTGAACCATAGAACTCCTAAAATGAGAAACATGTGATCACTAAATAAGTTTGCAATCGTGGTAATTAAGGAGGAACATTAATTACTGTGTAAGATTGTCATGTCATCAAAAGTACATTGTAGTTCTATAAATGTTGATAAGGTATTATCGTTTGATGGCATGAATATATAAAATGTGTGTTTTATATGTTGAACATGACCAATATAGTTGAAACATTATATGGATTGTGTTTTGTGTCATTGATGTTTCATTGTGTCTTTGGAATCTTAGATTTGAGACATACAAATTTTCACATGAGAAGTATACGATGTGATTACTATTTGAATACTATCCTGGGATAGGAATGAAATAGTAGTTCATTGTATACAACTTGTGTGGGAGAAATCTATATGTTAATCCTATCATTGTCCCTCGATTTCGAGTGATGATATTGTTGGGCCCCTTGGTAAAGTGGAATTATGTTGCATGCAATATAACTGATGTAGTTATAATAATAATTCACTTGAGAGACCAAGAGAATGAATATAATGCAAAAATGACACGATCCTATTTTGCATATTATTCATAATATCATGAGACAAGGATAGACACAAAATTAGTGGATCAAGCAAATAAATACTATATCACTTGGATAACTATAATGTAATGATAGAACCTCTTATAGTCAATAATATAAAGTTTTATATTATTACCAAGGTGACATAGATCCTCTATACGGTCACACCAACTGAAGAGAAACAACAATTATTTTATATTTCATGCGAATGCACAAGATAATGTGCAATAGATGAAATACTAAAATAAAATGTCATAATATGGCGAGCTTAGACAATAAATAATTAAATTTATGGGATTATGCAAATATTATTTGGTATAATGCTTGAGAGCATTATAAGAATATTAGAGGCATTGCATAAACAAATAGTATGGTTGATATTATTTGTTCATAAGTTTATTTATTGAGCCACTAAGAGGAGAGATTAATGAGAACTTGAAATGGCTAAATAAAGCTAGTGGCATTTTTGTAATTTGCACAAATATTTGCCCTAACCCTTGCTATATAAAAGGGGTCATAATGAAAAGGTTAATCAAGAGTGTGATGAGTGTGAGCAAGAAAAATCCTCAGCCGCCCTCCTCACTTTGGTTCTCCTTGGTTCTCATTATATCTCCTCATGCAAGGTGGTAAAGTCTAAGCTTTGAACTCCACATCCATCTATCTAAGTGGTGTGGTAGTTTGCTGTTTAGGTTCAAGGTGAATCAAGAGGTGTTTTTTAAGAGGGTGTTTTCAAGAGGTCAAGAGGCAAATACATTTCTACTTATCAAGAGATTCTACAACCTTTTAGTAAGGAAAGATTTCTTTCACTAGATATAGATTTGTGGTTCTTCATGGCTTCTTTTGTTTTCACATTTAGTGTTTGTTCTAATGCTCTTGCCTTGCTCCTTGCCATTGTCATATTTTTGAGTTCCTTTGTGTTTTGGCCCAAGTGATGGAAATTTTTTTTTTTATCACATAGCCATTCACATTAAATCCCAACATATATCAACCCATATAGCATTGAATCTGTTAAGATACTTAAACATGTGTTTGGCCATCAAAGATTGCTTAGCAATAGAGAGATCCTTAATACCAATGCCCCCCTCAGCCTTACCTTCAGTTAGATAACACCAGGTCACATTATGAATGCCCTTTCCATTGCTATCCCAACTCCAAAAGAATCTCCTCATGAGTTTAGAAATCGCAGATAAAATTGAGTCAGGGATAGGGTACACAGAAAGGCAATAAGTGAGAATGGAGAGTAAGGAAGAGTTGATTAGAATAGTCTTAGCAGCCGGGAAGAGAGAGAAGTTGCTCCATCTACCACAAGATCTATGGATAGTATCAACCACAGACTTAAAGGTGTAAACAACCAGTCATTTGGGAGAAATTAAGATACCCAGGTATTTGAAAGGAAAAGAAGCTGGTTTAAGATTAAGAATAGAGCAAATTCTGTTTCGAAATTTTTTTATTAAACCAGGAAGGGAAGAAGATTTGGGATTTACTATAACTGGGACATTGGCCAGTGAGGTTACCATAAATAGAGAGACAAAAATTAACGTTCCTGGTAGCAGACCTAGATGCATGAGTAATTAAGATCAGGTCATCTGCATACATCAAGTGATTGAAGTTGCGAGGTAAATTATTATGAAATCCAGGAATCATATTGAGTTGAAGCCCGAAATTAAGCAAGGAAGTCAAAATCTGAGAGACAAGGATAAACAAGTAAGAAGAAATTAGGTCTCTCTGACGGACTCCTCTAGAGGAGGAGAACCAGGGAGAAGGAACACCATTGATAAGAAGGGAGAAGGAACCAGAGTTAAGACAAGTAGAAATCCAAGATATCCAAATGTGCGGAAAATTCATCTTAGAAAGAATGGCAAGAATTGCATTCCAATTAATGGTATCATAAGCCTTTTCTATATCAAGTTTGAGTAGCATCCTAGGGAGACTAATGGTATCATTCTCAATAGAGTGAGCAACCTATTGAATGACGATGATATTATCAAAAGAACACCAATTAGCAACAAAACCAACCTGCTCGCGGCCAATAAGATGAGGAAGGACAATTTTAAGACGGTTGGCCAGAAGTTTAGAAATGATTTTAAAACACACATTGCAGAGCGAGATGGGCCTATAATCAGAGACAAATCTGGGCTTGTCCTTCTTGGGAATAAGAACAATAAATGTTTTACCCCAAGAGGACGGCATGATACAGTTTTCAAAGAAATGGCAAATAGCGGTAAAGAAATGATCCTCAAGGACATGCCAAAAGCTGCGATAAAACTCAACGTTAAAGCCATTGGGACCAAGGGACTTACCATAAGGGAGATCTAACAAAGTATAATATACCTCATCTTTAGTGACAGCGCGAATAAGATGAGCTCCCTCTATATCGAAAAGCTGAGGAAGGTCGCACGGGAAAGCATTGAGGATGTCTGAAATGGGGTCAGCAGGAGTTGTCCAAAGAGTGGTATAGAAATTAAGAAAGGCACGTTCAATATGTGAAGGTTCACAGTAAATATTACCCCCCTGGTCGGAGACTTGAGACATAAAGTTGGTATATGATCTCATTCGCTCTGTGGAATGAAAAAATCTGGTGTTTTTGTCGCCATCCTGAACCCTAAAGATATGAGGACGCTAGGCCCATTTGGTATTGCACTGATGTTAGAGAGCAGCCAACCTAGCGTATTGATCAAGGAGAAGAGACTGGGAACCTGTAGAGAGATCAGATAGCTCCAAAGCACTAATATTAGCTTTTGTGTTAATTAAGGCAGAATCAATATCATTAAGACCAGAACGGCGCCAGGAATTGATTTTAAAATGAGTGCGAGACAAGAGGTGAGAAAAATCTTGCATGGGATTGCCGTAGGGGAAATAGCTCCAGGCATCTCTGACAGTAGAGTGACAACTCACAAAGTCAAGCTAGAAGTTCTCAAATTGAAAAACACTATGTTTATTAAGAGGATGCATGCTGATAGAAAGGAGAAGATGAGAGTGATCGAAAAAAGAGTGAGAGAGGTGTTTGAGGTTGTAGGAATTAAAGACGTTGGTCCACTCAAAATTGACTAAGCAGCGATCCAATTTGGCCCACAGATGAGGACGACCATAATGATTATTACACCAAGTAAATTGTGGACTAGAGAAATTTAAATCAAACAGATTATTATTTTCAACAAAATCGAGGAAAAGACGAGCTTTACGGTCATAATATGCGTACGAGCCACCCTTATGCTCAGAACGGGAAAGAACAAAGTTGAAATTCCCGATAATGAGCCAAGGGAGGTGTAAATAAAAAATTTTAGAATACTCAAACCAAAGATTACATTGACTATGAAAACAGACCGAGTTATAAATCACAGAAATAAAAAGATTATTAGAGATACTAGACGAAATGACAATGTGAAGAGCTCGGCAAGAGCAAGCAACAGGGGTCACGTGACCATTACTTTTCTTTCAAAAACAATGATTCTGCCAGAGAAACCATCAGCTTTGATGGCGGCCCAATCCCACATTTTGGCAAGTTTGTTTCAGAAATGGTCAACACAGACCGAATTGGCTCTGGTTTCAACTAAACAGACAAGAAATGGTTTATGAGTATGGATGAGACGGAAAGAGATTTGAGGGACGTGTCTCTCGTAGAAATCCCCTCAGTTCCAACAAATAACTTTAGTAAAAGTCATATTAAACATCTTGAAGGGAAAAAAATAGTAGTGCACTCTCCGGAGAAGGAGACCGGCATCAGCTATGATGAAGAGGGAATGAATTAGGAAGATGAACCCTCGAGCTTTACTCTTCCATTCTTCTGTGAACAATTTGTGGCATAGAGACCTTTCCTAATGAGGGACTCATGACGAGCTTCATCCTAGTACTGGACCAAAGTCATGGAGTCATCTGGATTATCATTATCCGACATCACTTCGTCTTCTTTGTTGTTTTCCGAGGAGCCTTCTTCGGTGTTGCTATCTTCTTCCATATCTCCTTCGTCCAAAGCTGCAGATACCTTCTCAACGATCATGAGATGGGCGTCACTGTCAACTGAAGAAGGGAGAGGGGGATGGGGTAGGATAGATGACCGAAGTATAGGAGGGGATAAATTTGAACGGGCAAAAGCAGGAGCTTTACCCTTTTCTAGAGATCTGTGAAAGAGAGTGAATTGAGTGGGGGAGCCAGACTGCTGTACAGGAATAGAAATGGATGCACTGCCCAAGGGCATTAGAGTATCCCAAGGAACGATCGCAAGGCTAGGATTAATGGTCGATTCTTCGAGGTGTGAGCTGTCAGAGATAGCGGTCATTTCGAATGTGAGAGGTTCGAGGTAAAGAGTATGGGGAATAGGAGGCCACCCACTGCCATAGCTTTGTTTACCGCCACGTATGTCATGCATAGTAAGAACTCCTCGGGTCCCGTTTGCTTTGGAACTCACCGGGGCTACAGGATTCCTGGTCATGTGAGTGGCACAAGTACCACCTCCGCGACCGCGAGCATGGCCTCACCGGTCGGAGACCAACAACTAAGGGCCATACTCTATTTTCGGATAGGGTGGGGCCGTCAAGGGAGGATCATTTGACGAAGGAAGGAGAGAATCAAAACTGACGACCTACAAACTCCGATCAACAACTTGGTACTCCAGGGTCGTTCCTGCTACTGGCTCTCGCAGAAAATGAGAGGGTGGACTAGAATTGCCTGCTCCCATCATCATCTTTGTCGGGCATGCATTGGCCCTATGTCCTATTACCCCGCAAGTATAACAAAAAGTGGGCAATCTTTCGTATAATACCACGATGAACACACAATGATGGTCATCTCCGATCCAGAAACCCCTGCTGAGGGGTTTGAAAGGTCGATCTCAATATATACTCTCGCGAATTTAGATCTAGTCAAAGAGGTAGTAAGCTCATCAATCTTGAGGAGAGTATTGATCTGTCCAGCAATAGTTTCAAGGATTTCACCTCCCCAGAATTCAATAGGAAGGTTATGGAATTGAACCCAGATAGCAGCTTAATGCAGTTTGGCAAAGGTTGGTTCAAAGAAGGGCTTTTAGGGAGAAAGTTGTAAAATTATGCCGTTGATAGTCCAAGGCCCCTCCATGAGCAGTCGATAAGAGACATGCTGAGAAGAGCAACGGATAAGGAGAAATCCATTCGCAAGATCAAATATAACTACTTCCCCAATGTCAGACCATTTAGCGAACAAGGCAGCTTTCACTTGATCGAAGGGCAGAGGCTTTCTGAATAGTTTCCTATAAAGAGCATGTTGGAACTACAGGCGATTACGAGACATGGTGTCTCCATCAATGCAAACGAAGCTTGAGATGGATTCTTTGAGTTTGTTGAGAATATGAAGGTTGTGCAAGGGAGAGTTGTCTGAGGCTGGGTTAGTGGAAGAGGCAACTTGAGCCCAGGATTTCTGCTGAGGGTGGGCGGGGGAGGAAGTTGGAGGTTGTTCCCCACTTGCCATAGCAAGAGGGGGACGGAAGAACACTCAAGGAGGACGGAAGAATTGAGAAAAGGGCAAAGCTCTATATATAATATTATATTTGCCACAACTACCAGCAAGCACTCTCACCATCCAATTGTCTCGACCACCCCTCTATAAACTAGAAGCCATAATGATGCTTTGTTGTTGATGCGTGCATGGTTGTATCTATTCCAAGAAAGATGGTAGCTCTGCTGAATACTGCTAGCTTTATTTGTAAGAGTCGAAATGAACTAGTATTAAGAAAACAAAATTAAAGTGCATATATACTCTCTAGGCTCAAGTCAAGCTTGTTAATCTCATTATGTCTTATCATTGGCTTACCAAAGTATCCGTTTATGCTCAAGATTCAATATATAGCATAGGTCAAATTCCACATGTGCTTGGCGACTTCATCATCGAATTAACACTCTACAACACCTTCTTACTGCTGCCAGGAGACCTCAGTTCCATCTCATTCCTCGTTTGTGGATGACCCCTGCAATCAAACTTGCCAACTATGCTGCCAATCTTCATACTATCACTCTCTTTCATGTTGGAAGAGATCTCCCCAAATGAATTATGAATATGAAATGTTTTTACTAAGATGGATTTACATTTTAATTGTTGTTCTTGTTGTTTTAGTTCTTTTGTCATAGTTGCCTTCTCCTTCTTTCCTTCGTTCTTTCCTTCTTTCTTTCCTTGTATCCTATTTTTGTCTTCTTTTTCAATAATATTAGCCTGAGGGCTCTTCTTAAGAGGAAAAAAAAGCTGACTAAGATCTTCATATGAGTTTGTAATGAAGTCACCGAGGGAGTCATTGGGCGGTGATGCATGGATATCTAGTTTCGGTGAACGTTTTATTAGATGATGATGAGATGGAAGCTCAAGTTGCAGACTTTGGGGTGGTTAATTGCGGAGAAGGGTTGTCGGAGTCATTGGGCGGTGATGCATGGATATCTAGTTCCGGTGAACGTTTTATTAGATGATGATGAGATGGAAGCTCAAGTTGCAGACTTTGGGGTGGTTAATTGTGGAGAAGGGTTGTTGGTGGTAGTGGTTGGTTGGTAATTAGGAAGAGCTGCAACGGAGGAGAGAAGGGAGAAAAAGTGTCTTTGGGACTCGGGAGGTAAGAGAAGGAGGAAGAAAAAAGAGAGAAAATAAAATATATCTTAAATTTTTTTAAATTATAATTTAATATAAAATATGCCATGGAACGCACATTGAAGATTATTATTATTTTTTCAACAATCTAGTGAAAAATTAATTTCATTCATGAGGGCAAGCATAAATTTTTGTCAATATAATTAATAGTATATCTCTATTTGATTGTGATGTTTATATTAAAACAATTAAAACATATTTATTTTGATACTTAGGTTGTATGTTCAAAATAATATTAATAACTTAACATAGAATAACTAATTTAATAGTTTTCGCTATTCAAATTCACATGCAAAAAATTCAAAAGAAATGATATTAAGATGAACTTGAGCAACTTAATTATTATTATTACTACTAAAGCTTCTAGGAAAGTCTCTTGGAATTGTAATCTTTGTCTTATCAAGATTCCAATTTTTTCAAATCTACTATTTATTATTCTAATTGGTTTAATAGGCACCTTACTAGATCTTATCTTTTATCGTGAACATAAAACTAAAATCCAAAAGACATGATATTCATCATGCCCAACTTTAAATTTCTAGGATATTCAAAATGATTCATCTTGGAATCATGTAATGATGTCTCTGGCTAGGAGAGCTATGCTTACTAAAAGATCTTCATTGTATGTTGTAATGCTTCCTTTCAAGTTGCCAACCAGTCAAAGGTACAATGAAAGTCAGAGAAAAGATAGATAATGGGGAAAAGGAGAGGCTGAAAATGGAGGGTCACGGGCAAGGAGTACTTGAAGAAGAAATGACCACGTGGATGGCCAGATGGCAGGTGAAGATGCTCATCAAACAGCTAGGGAAAGAAAGGGAGAAGAAAGGGAAGACAGAGGCTGGAGAATTCTCGCTATAGGGATTATCTCATGGGATAAATTACTTGGAGATGAATGAGAAGGGGATTGTTGAAGAAAGTCTTGAGGCTCGTCCTTGGAAGGAGAGTGGAAAGGAACTCAGTGGTGGTTTCCATTGGGTTTGGTTATCTTATGTTTCCATGCATCTTTATAGTTCTTGTTAATCCTTAACTTGAACTGATTCCTGTTATTTAGTAGCTCTGAGTTTCTTGCTCAGATCTTGGTTCATCTCTGTGTAGTTTAGCTTTAATGGCATATTACTTAGTTGATCCATGAAATCGTAGAATTTTTGCTGAACTTTTATCTATATTGAAGTGAAAATTGAAGATCTACTCAGTGGATGACCTTGTGCTCATGTTGATGATCCATTGATCTACTTGTGCTTCACATCTAGTTGTTGAGATTCATTACATCTGTCCACCTATATTACTTGTTATACCATTTCTATCCTTGATACTATATTACTATCCTTGATGTTGTTACCTAACGAGTTAAAAATTTCATGGCCTCTTAAGGTAGCAATAGTAGTGGCATCTTTTATTCTTGATGGAATATTACTATGCTTGCAAAAGCCGAGGGAAGCCTAGGAGTTATAAACCTCAATTATGCTAAAATTGTTTTGATAGCAAAAGAATGTTTTTAATTATCTTAAATCTAATATTGTAAAGTTGTGGATGGTTTTTTAAAAAATTGACCATGGCATTTTAAACTTTGAAAATTTCCTATTTCCTGTAATTATTCCTGGTTTTAGTTCCTTTTATATGCCTACTAAGATTATTCATGCTAATATTTTTATCAGTGATCTAAATATTAGCATTACTAGCTTCATGGAGGACCCTAGTGTTTTGAAACCTCTTTAGCACTCAAGCCAAAATTTTATGAACATAGACTCAGATATTGGGAATTTTGGCTTTATTTGACCTGGTGAATAGGAATGGTTGGATTGATAAGTTTGTTAATACATTTGGTCCTCTATTAAACTTACATGCCTTCAATTTGAGCCTTGCTACTTGTTGTGTCTTTTGTGGGTTTGATTGGGAAAATACCGAGCATTTATTCTTTCTTTGTTCTTGGGTATATATTTGGTTTAGTGTCGTATCACATTAGGGAATATTTAGAGTACTTTGCTAATGGGATGTTGATGTGTGTGAATGTTTCTGCAAGTGCATGGGCCATATCAAGTAATAAAATGCGCGATAAACGCAAGGTTGTCGATACCATGCCTACAAAAAGTACTAGTACTAATTATTCGTCTATTATCTAGCTAATAGGAAATAAAGATGATGAGTATAAACAAAAATGAACCAAAAGTTATAAAAGGCATTGGAATTGATAAAGAGGTAGTCAATCATAGAAGGGAGGGAATTCCCCTAGGATGTCCAATGAAGTGTTGTATTAGGATATAAGACTAAATTTGAGTAGATTAGACCGTATGTGTTCTTAAATTATACTCACACATTTCTCAAGGCGAGATAGATTAAAATCTCTTCCTAACTTAGACACAATATGGTTGCTTGAACACTCTATGAAGCCTGTGAAGAGGATTAACACAGATTTAGTAATCCTTTTCTCAAGGCGGGCATTAACTAATTCCTTAGGAAACCATAAATTGATATCTCTCTCTAATCAAGATCCATATTATTGCATGATGAAATTTGGAGGAAGGGTAACCCTAATCAGGAAAATCGAGGCACTCAACCCTTTACCTTTAGATCTATGCTAAATTTTCCTTTAGTTGTGGTAGATCTATATATAAGGATTTCTCAATCGGCTACACTTATATCAAGCATGAAATCGAGTTCTAGCTATAAAGAAATCATGGCATTCAAACACACAATTGAATCACAATTCAAAATAAACTCAGATGTATAGCCAATATCCGATATTAAAAACAAATAACATCCCAGGGTTCATCCATGTCCGAACACTCTAGGAGGTTTAGTTACTCATGTAAAGAAAGTGAAAAATACAATCAAAACATGATACAAATAACATTAAAACATGATTAAAGAAGCCATTTTGTGCTTTACACTTCCTCTCCAAGCTAAATTGCCAATTTCTTTTTGAATAAGCAACCAAAGATCTTTAGTCTATAGTGGTGCCTTCAATCCCTAGAAGATTGATCATAATATCATCCAAAGAGCCTCTAGAAAACCCCCTAAAATTTGCCATCAAAATCTTAGCAAAAGTTTGGAGAAAAGTCTGGAAGAAGCTTCCCTAAAATCCTTGTGTTTGTCCTTTTATAGTTTTGGTATCCAGCAAGTACATAGTGTCAACACATGTGCGGGTTCTAGGCTGTGTAATTTAACTTAAAACAAAACCTTTAAAAGCCCTGGATGATAAGTGTACATTGTTCATGTATTTCATAGCTATTTGTATAGTCATTTGGCATACATTAGAACCATAATGTGGAATTTGATGCTAAATATATATCAAGTGTTTTGCATTAACATGCTTAGGGCAGTGCTTAAAGGCGAGGAAGATCCAAAAGAAGGAATTTAGACCAAAAACGATGAAGTTGGAGCTCTCTTGGTATTATTAGAACAAGGCAAACTGAGTGGCTTACGGGTAGCTTACAATAAGCCTTACAACCATAAGTATAGTCTAGAAGATCTCGTGGGCATGTTTATGCCCTTAAGGAAGGTTCAGAGTCAATTTAGAGGACCTTACGGGCAAGGCTTACACCCGTAAGTACCATCCAGAGGAGCTTACGACAATAGTGTACACCCGTAAGGCCATTCACAAGATGTAAACAGATAAGCTTACGGTCCAGCGCTTACGGCCGTAAGCTAGACCATAACATATTTAGAAGATCTCATGAATGAGGCGTACAGCCGTAAGTGTTCACGTAAGGCTCAAGACTATCTTCCTGAACTCCATTACGGCCTAGCCCTTACGCCCGTAAGCAGCCCATAAGCAGTCGGGTATATATCGAACTTAAGAGGATTTGTAAGGAAACATCTATTCTATCTATCTATTTTTTGGGAGAGATTCTTGGAGGTGAGATTGAGGACAAAAAGGACTAAATCTCTAGCACCTTAGGCAAAAGATTTGGAGAGGGATTTGATTCGGCATTCAAGGGGATTGGAGATCATAGTCGTCAAGCTTATTTTAGCGGAGTGGGTTGAAGATACCTTAACGACTCTCCATCCTAAGGATTAATAAGGTGGTTTTCATGGATCCTATGTCTACTCCTATTCTTTGTATTTTGAATGCTTGCCCTCTACTAATAAAGGGCTAATTTGTAGATGTTTGGGCATAGTTGAACTCTTTGGTTTATTTTTATGACTTTGGTTGTTGGATCTTTGATGCTTTAATTAATTTCCTATTTGCAATCATATCTATTTGAATCTAATTGCATGTTTGAATGCTTGGTTGCTAACAAGGCGAAAGCCTTCGCTATCATATTTGATGTGCTACTTGATGAGTAGAAATACCCACCTAGCATACACATGCTGTGATTAGAGGAAATTGTGAGTAAGCATGGGTATAGGTACTTTGGAGACTCTGTCTCCCTCAATTCTCTCGAGTGATCGAGTTGTTGACAATCTCTATGTTCTTTGTAATCATGTGGAGTGAATTTTAGGAGAAATCACATTTCTGCTCTATATTCAGATTAGGGATAATCTCTCTCTTTCGGGGGAGATTATCAACTTAAGAGATTGTCATTAACTCACAGTAAGGTTTCACAGAGTATTAATGTGATTGTGTGGGTGTCTGTATTAGCTCTACACCGATTCAGTTACACTTCACCTGAGAAATCAGGGTTTTGTATGCTTTTGTAAACCTTTCAGTTCAAATAGGATTGCATGCTTAGACAACCATTGTCATGTACTTCAAATCTTAGAGGGATACTATGCTTGGACATCATTCTCTTCCTTGAATTCTCTCCTATGATTTTCTTGTATTTTCTAGTTTTTTTTTTGGTTTTGTTTTCACACACACTTCACGTACTTCATTAGGCTAATTTTCGGATTCAGAGTTATTACTAGTATTCACTTCCTTCCTTATGGACAGAAACTTTGCACTTCAAGCACAATTTATTATATGATTGGCACATACACTTGCGTTCGTCCCTATCACTGGAATTACATGGCTTTGAACCTAATTACACAACACCCCCTGGTCAGGTAAACATCACACAAGGTTAACATTGGCCTTTGTCATTGCTCTTAAACACACTCTTAAATTTTTCTAAGAGTTACATGGACAAGTAGATGGGGTTGTGTAGACCTCTGTCTAATCCTTGGATTTCTCTAAAATCAAGGGAACTTGTGTTCTTCACAACTTAGTTTATATGAACTCCCCATGTAAGTCTCCATAACTCTATTTTTAGCTAGTTTTCACTCCGACTTGCTCTCTTTAATTTTGCTCTATTTGCTTCAAGCTCGAGATCTATAGCCCATGCACACTCAAAATAAGTGAAGTAAGTACCAATCAATACAATATTTACTAAAAGGACAAATTAAGTGCATCAATTTGTAATGGAAAAACATATATATATATATATATATATATATATATATATCTATATATGCATGTATTATTAGATTTCCTTTGAAAGTTACTAACCTCTAATAAACATTAGTAACTCTAAATTTATTGCCATTATAACTACATTTAGCATTTGGCATATTTGGAAGCCAAGTGAGCATGTAATTTCAAAGATATTTATCTAGATTTTCCTTATATTGATAGGACTATGTTAGATTATAACTAGTTTAGGACATTTCTTTGTAACTTAATATAACTTGCATCTCACAGGATTGTCTTACTCACTGATGTCTCTTACATATTTGATTGGTATAATTCTTTGAATAGTCTCTCTACTAATTCAAATATACATTTTTGGTCCCTCTACTTTAGATTGTAATCTTTTAGTCCCTCAACTATTTTAATTGAACCATATCAATCACCTAAACCCTAAACCCTAAACCCTAACCTTAAATCTTTAAGAATGGACTAAAAAGTTGTAGTTTAAAGTAGAAGGACCAAATTGGTATTTTTGAGAAAATAGAGGGACTATTCAGGGAATTGTACCTATTTGGTTATACATGGGTGGTGGATTTTTTGTTTTTTGGTTTTTTTGTTTTTTTAAAATGTATAAACCATATATACTAATAAAACAACAAAGAAAGAGATATGTATGAGATAAAGAGAGAAGAACAAAATAACTGAAAGAAAAAGAGATAGAAAAAGAAGATTCATTAAATATGGAAATTGAGGAAAAAAAAAGTGCAGTACAGTCTTAAAAATAAGAAAAGAGAACTCATACCCTAAAGACAGTATAAGTTTTTACTACTTGATTCCTTGCATAAAGAAATAAATATATTTACATCAAACTCTTCATAGTTCGTTCCTTTTCAACATCATCATATTCACTCTACTTCACTTATAAGGTGTTGTTTAGTAGAAAAGAGATGAGAACAAAATGAAATGATAAGAATGGAGTGGAAAGCTAATGCTCATTAACTTCCATTCTACTGCATGGATATAAATATAGAATGGCAGCCTTATATTGGGTAAATATCTTAGTTGATACTGTATTGTGGTCATTTTTCATTTTAAGCATTCAACTTCAATTTGTATTATTTTGATCACTCAACTTTAATTTGTGTTCACCAGAAGGGTACCAAGAGGATTCTAGAGAAAATTTCATGCCGGATTTGTTATGTTAGCATAAGTCCACCCTTCCATCTGCATACACAAACATGACACGCTATTAAAAAGGGCACGTGGCCACAATGATAAGGCACATGCCACATCAACCCACCAAACTGGTTAATAACAATGGCAACGTGACTCTTTTTTGATGATGTGGCATATCCACATATGCAAATGAATCATGAACTGAAGTTAAAATGAAAAATTCGGCATATATGTCATCAAATTCTACCCAAAATTTTTTTGGTAGTAGGGATTCCCTACCTCGCTTCCCACAGGGCAGGGATTACCTACATCAAAACTCCCTATGGTGGAGAATCTCCGCCCCAACAAATTTTTTTTCTATAACATTACATATCTAACACATCATATATGTAATTAAAAAAATAAACAAAATATTCCTCAAAATAAACATAATATAATGTATGAGAAAACAACAAACTAATTATTACAAATAACATAAAGTTTGAAAGTGCTACACTAATTTTTCATATAATTATCTTCGAGCATATATTGCACGGGGTTCGGGGTTGGGGTGGGGTGTGTGTGTTATTTCAGGAAATCCTCGCCCCTCAGGGGAGGGTCCCGCGGGGAACAGAGATTATCTGCCCCACTTTCATCTCTATTTGGTACTCTCTGGTAAACACACATTAAAGTTGAGCGTGACCAAAATGATACAAGTTAAAGTTTGATGCTCAAAATGAAAAATAACTATAGTATGGTACCCAACTAAAAAAATTCACTTGCCTTATATCCATTCTATTGTTTGGCTGTCCAATGATGTAATCAGTTAGAATCGATTGGTGTATATAAAATTTTAATATATATTTAATTATAACATTTAATATATTATTACAAAAATTATAATTATATTTTTATTAAAGATTTAATTGATGATTATATTAAATAATTATATTTTCATAAACAATTTTAATATATAATTACTAAAATTATAATTATATTTTAAATAAAAATTTCAACTTGCTAGATAGAATATGATCGATTTTTACTTTGGCAAAGCCAACTTGGAAAATATTAATTGGGTGAACATTGCTCTTATTCCCAAGGCTGAGTTACCTGAACTCCCGGGGGATTACAGACCAATCAGCCTAATCAACTAGTCTCTTAAAATCATTTCCAAGCTTTTGGCGACGTGATTGGGCAAAGTTATGGACGATCTTGTGGACCATGCTCAATCGGCTTTCTTGAAGGATCATTGTATTCTGGATAATGTTGCAATCACGGAGAAACATATTTTTAGAATGCATAAGAGAAGGCTGCCTGGATACATTTTGAAAGCTGATTTGCAAAGGCTTTTTGACTTAGTGGACTGGGAATTCTTATTGGATCTACTAAAAGCTAGGGTTTTGGGGCTTGGTGGTTGTCATGGATTGAAAAAAATTCTTTTATCCACTAAGGCTAATGTGCTGATTAACGGATCGCCAAATGGTTATATTCGTTACCATAGAGGATTGAGACAAGGGGATCCGCTATCTCCTTTGTTATTTATCTTGGTAACGGATGTTCTTAGTGCGATGTTCAATCATGCACTTGAACCCAAGATTTTAGTGAGTGTGCTGTTAAGTCCTTTTAAAAGTAGATGCAATCTTCACTACGCAGATGATCTTATGGTATTGACTACGGAAGATTTGGAGGATCTCAGAATAGTAAAACTGATCTTATATCTTTTCGAAGGAATGTCTGGTCTTCATACTAATTTTTCCAAGACTTATTTGTACTTGGTTGGAACGGGCGACTTGCCGGAAGTTGCGGCTGTAACAACATTGAGCTGTGCGACTGGGCTTCTCCCAGTAACGTACTTGGGCCTCCCAATCTCTAGTAGAAGGTCATGTAAGCAAGATTGGGAGGGGATTATCGCAAAAGTGAGACAAAGACTATCCTCTTGGAAGATTAGGCATCTGTCAATTGGTGGTCGACTTACGTTGGTGAACTCTATGTTATCAGCACTTCCCACCTATTGGATGCCCATCTTCATATTAACTTATTGGGTCATTAAAGCGATTGATCGTATTAGAAGGGACTTCTTTTGATCGGGGCCTAACATTAAAAAGCTGGGGTATATACTAGTAAGTTGGAAGACCATCTGCCAAGCTTGTGATAAAGATGGTTGGGGGATCCTTGATTTGCACAATTTTAATCAGACACTTTTGGGGAAGTGGTGGTGGAAGTTTATGAATGATCCAAAGTGGGGAGGGACTGAGCTGATTCAATTTAACTATGGAAGTGCGAATTGGAATATGTTCCCTTGTTAAAGAGGGAGGGTATCATTCTTCTGGAGGGGAGTTTTGAGCGTTCTTCCAGTTTTAAGATGTTGCATTACGAGTGAAATCTATTCGGGAGCTGAAACCCTCTTCTGGAAAGATCGTTGGCTCAACTGTAGGGCTCCAATGTTTATTTGGCCAGATATTTTTAGCGGTTGCGGACAGCAAGACGCAACCTTCAATGTGTTGGGTCACCTGTTAGAGGAGCAACCTTTATGTGAGGATGCAGATGTTGCTCAAACCCGGGATTGGTCGAGGACACGTAGACATGATGAGAAGGACAAAAAAAGATGGACACTAAATGAAAACGGTTTGTTCTCGGTGAAATCTCTTTACAACTTCTTTAACGATGGGGGTTTAAGGTGTAATGTATCAAATTTCTTTTGGAAAAACAATTGTCCCAAGAAGATCAACATTTTTAATTGGCTAGTCTGGAAGAATAATATCTTTTCATTAGAAAATCTAGAACTAAGGCATTGTAACAAACTACCGACTGCAACGTCGTGATGTGCTATGTTGATATTGAGTTGGTTGATCATTTGCTCCTTCATTTCTCGTTTGCTCTGGAGGTGTTGGGCTACTTTTGTAGGTTGCTGCCTTTTCCTGAGCCTCCGAGTTTGATGCGAAGTATCTGGCATTATTGGAGAAGCTCTGTGAGGCCGGCTTCTAAGGTCTCGGTGGATTTAGTGATCAAGGCATTAGTATGGAATATTTAGCTTGCGCAACATAATAGAATTTTTAATGGTAAAATTCTTTCTGCACACTTCATTGTCCTGAGTATTAATGACATGCTTCTTTCGTGGTTCGATGCACTTGCACATAACTCCATGGTGAAAATCGAATATACCATGGCTATCGTCAGGCGCAGCCTCGAGTTCCTTGGATCGAGGAGTTAGTTGGCAAGGGAAGACCCTACTGCCGAGGAGGCACTCGACCATGCCATGGGGTAGTCTGTTCTCATGTTTGTGGGGTTCTGAGGATGACTTTTTATCCTCTGGTGGTCTGTATTTTGTCAGCCCTTGTATCACTTCTTATGGTGTGAGAGGTTTTGTTGTTTGTATTAGCTGTTGTCCTATTTTGTATTGCTTTTCCCAACTTTAATTGAAATGGTTTATCCACCTTTTCAAAAATAGAAAATATATATGATCAGTATGTGAGTTGCGCAGATAATTAATATTCCAAAGTTTCTTGAAAGAAGAAAATCCTATAAACTTTTGAGTTTTAATTTATTTTTAGTAATAAAGTAAGAATACCTATTTCCTACCCATTCTAGGCAAATGGTTCAAGTGGGAATGACCATTCCATAAGATGAGTTATGATTTTGATTCTCATTTTATAAATTCAAAACCAAACATAGGAATGAATATTTTTTTTATTCTCATTGTGAATTGATTACATTTTATCTCAAACAATGAGTATCTCTTGGAGAACATCTTTCGTAGTGTAGCTGGTGCCGCTGGATAAAAATTCTTTGGCAAAAATGAATACTTTCAATGGGATTATACTCGTTAATTCATTCTAGTCCCTTAAACAGCATTTAAACTGTTTAAATTAGTGATGAATCTTCCTCCTTTATTAGGTTAGATGCTTGAGTACTTGCCAATGAGTCACCTCATAATATATATATATATATATATATAATAAACCTCTACCTTATCGAGCACATAATTCAGTTAAAATTTTTTTGATAATCGGACGAATAGAAAACACCACCCCAACTAGCATCTTTAATATATAAAAAATTAGTTGTTGATTTTTGTTTTGACATACTAACGTCCATTTAAATTAGTGCCCATTTCTTCATGTTTATGACCTTTAGATGCCACGTCTTCTTCTAGTGGTGTATTTTATATTTTCTTTATACTTCAAAGGCACTCATATTTGACATAATGTGAACTTTGATGTTATATTTTTTTATTTATTTATTTATATTAAATTAATAATCTCACACTTAATTTAAACCAATGTATATTTTTACTAAAATTAATTAACTGCTTAAATTTGGATGGAGCCTTATTTATTATTAAGATTTTTTTTAAATATAAACTACATTCATTAAAAAAAAAACACACAATATACCAAACAATACGAGACAAAATAACATAATAAGTAAATCCCAAATGCTTCCTAACTGAAAATGAGTTAGTGTCTACAAACCATTCGACATTAGTAATGAAATCAACTCAACATTTTAGGAATGGTGAGTCTCTTAGGTCCTCCTCTTTAACTGCTTTTGTGCTCTACAAAGTTAAGGTTGTCCTTGGCCAATATGTTATAACCCAGTTTTTTTTTTGCCGTTACTATAGCGGCATGTTGCTGTTGTAGTCTAAGAATTTGTTTATACCTTCAACCTTTTGTCTCCTCTAACTCCATCTCACATCCATGAGTTACAAACTCTAGCCCTATGATCTTTCTCCACCTTTGGCTGTTGATGGTTATAGGTAAGTGAATCTTAGGTTTTTCCTAATTTTTTTTTTATGCAATTGTTGATCTTAACCCTAGATCTGGTCTCCATGTTTTTCCTCATTTGGTTTCTTCCTAGATCCTTTGAAGTAGGGGAAGAAAGAGATCATTTCAGGTGAGTGGGCTAACCTAATCCTTGTCGGCCTCTTTGAACTCTTGTATGATATATTAATTGGTTTGCTTTTGAAATGATTTTGCATGATGATGTTGGAACTCTTGTTTTGTCTTGTTAGAATATCATACCAAGTTTAATTGGGAGATCTCCATGAATTTACTTCATGATTTTTATTTGATATTCAAGGTTTTGTTTATATATATTGGCTTATTATTATTCTACTTTCCAAGATTCATTTTTTGTTGTATAGAAAATACTATGCTTGATGTTAGTTTGGTTTATAAAAATGGAAAACCTTGGGAGTTAGATTTATTGTGTATTATGTAAGAAAAGAATATGGATCTTATGTACTAAATATGGTGAAATGTTGATTTGGGTTGAGGAACAATGCATGAAGAGTAATGTGTGTAAAAGGATCATATCCATGAGTTATGTTAGAGTACATGAGATGGAATGTGTGTTTAGAGGAATTAGGGTGGATGTGAATGTTAAGTATTGTTATTGGGTCTTTGAGGTTGGACACCTTGTATATGTTGACAACCTTGGAATGTATGGGGTTGCTTGAAAAATTTATTCATTGGAAGGAGTTTTGGAAGAAGAAATGCATGAATGTAATTGATGATTTAATTGACATCCAAGGTTTTTGTTATGTATATTTCTGGCTATTTATTAATTTACTTGCCATAAGTTCACTTTATTCACTCTATACTTATTGTCGAATTGGTTTTTGAAAACTTAAAATCTTTGGGAGTTATATTTATTGTTATATATGGCAAGATGATTATGTGGATCTCATTTATTAGATGGAGAGAATAGTTGATTTAGGGTAGAAGGAAATGCTAGAGGATTGGTGTATGTCAATCATTCATGATTGGTTATGTTGGAACTCATGTGTAAATATTTGAATAATGCATGTCAAGTGTTTGACATAATGCTTTGCGAATTAATTGTAAGCAATGACCATATGATTGTGAGTTGGGTGATGAAAATGATGTCATTAATGAAGTGAAGGTGTGGCTAGAGGAATTATTATGGTTGTACAAATTTAAAAAGAAGGTGATGGAGGTGTGCATGTTGGAGAGGAATAGGTCATTGAAAATGTTAATGATGATGAGGTAATGGTAAGGGAATTAGGCCTAAATATTGGGTGTTTGAGCTAGATTTTTTCATATGATGGCAAACTTGAGTTGTAAGAGAGTTGTAGAACTCGTGTTCATGGGAAGTATTTGTGAAGGAAAATAGATGAACGTATTGGTGATTTTGTGAATGAGGGCTATTGCAATTACATTGTGGTGATTGGAAATTTTGAATGAGGAAGATACTAAGATAAGTATTTATCTTGCATTATACTTTGGCTTCTATGTTTATTTAGGTTGGTAAGCATGATTGAGAGGTAGATGCATGCATGTAACCAAGCTTGATAATGGAATCTTGAGGTTATATGTATTTGAAATAGTTGGAATTACTGAAATTACAAATTATGTAATTTGTGTGTTGGAGCGCGTAATCACCTGTTCGGTTATTGCTTTGTTTGATTTAGTAAATTTTACTTATTTCGCTATTCGGTTATATAATGGTTTTATTCTTGATTTTCAAGAGTGATCGGTTTGTATTAAAGATTTAGTAATTTATTTACTAAATTCTATACTTAATTGATGTTTATCTACTCATTCCCTTAAAGTTGGATTTAGAAAGGTATAAATACCGAATTGGTCCTTCTACTTTTCTCTCTCTTTCCTTTTAGTCCCTCTACTTTGAAATGCTCCCAAGTAGTCCCTCTACTCTTGAAAATGGTTCTACTTAGTCCCTTCTACTCTTAAATGGCCAATTATTGGCTGTATTTTTGAAGAGTAGAGGGACTAGATAGGAAGAGATTAAGGGTAGAGGGACTAAATTGGGTCATTTTCAAGAGTAAAGGGAATAGTGGGGCGTATTTCTAAATAAAGGGACCAAAAGGGAAGAGAGAGAAAAGTAGAGAGACCATTTTAGGTATCATACCATTTAGAAATTATGAAATTCTATTTATTTGATATATTTGAGAAAAATTTATGAATATTTTGTATTACGATTACAAGTTTTGTTTGAATGTTTTAGTCTCCAAATGAACTGTACTCAATCATGTCAGTAGGGGTTAAATATTGACCTTGCCGACAAGAATTTTTGGAAAATCGAGACTATAGTTTCATACCGTGTTGGTTCAGTGGTAAACGGTCATATGATATCGTGTCCATTTAGTAATAATAAACGGCCATCTATTATTAATAGTAAATTTGGAGACATTTTGTTTGACATCATGCCTAGAAGTTTCTATTTTTCCAAGATATGTAATTCTGGATTTCGTATTTGGTTAATGGCAATATTGAGAAATGTTTGCGAAGTTGTGAATTGCAAACTTATGTTTACATATTAGTACTTGTACATGGTTTCTTGCCTAATATTTACCTACTTATGGTTTTTAATTACCGATGTTTTGGAAAGGTTTGAATAAGCTTCTTTTGTATTTGAAAGTGTTTGGAAGTTTTACACCTATTTTCACCCCACTCACTGAGTAACCGAGTTACTCAGCATCTCTTCTTCTATTTTTTCAGGTATTGAACTCTAAGGTGATTGTGATTAAGTCTAGTGATGTACAACCAGTGCTAGGATGGATACATGAGGGTTGTCGCTTTCTCGAGATTGTTTTTGAAAATACTCATTCTTTTATATTACTGTATAGTATTAAGTTGTAAAATATTTTTGTAACTTCATTGGTTTATTTTTTTTATCTTCTCTGAATCAGGTTTCTGAGGCCTTGCAGGCTTATGGGGTTCACGTCCTGTAGGTCTGCTGCCGTTTGTCCGCTCACCAGATCCGACCAGACCTGGTTCAGGGCGTGACACTATCAAATTAAAAACTTAATCCTCCATTAAAGACTTTTTCATAGGTAAATCATTACAAAAATTTGTAATTACATACACAAATTGCGTAATTTGTCAAGCTTTGAGGTATTATACTACTTTAGAGAGAAGATAATTATACCTGTCCTAAATTATTCTTATATAAACCTAATTAACCTTTTGTTTATTTCTCATTTGGTTTGGACTATTTAGATTAGTAAAAGGAGGATCAAGGGAATTGCTTGGAAGGCACATTTTGGATATTTTTATTTATTTCTGTTTTCTAAGTGGGATTTTTAATTAAAATTTATAAATTAAAAGATATCTTACTAATTTTGAAGCAGGTGCGGTAATCTTTATTAAATTAATATTTTTATAGAAGTCCGTCCTTATATTTGTTTTTGTCTTTGTTTTACCAGAAGTCACATGTAAACGCAATAATTTTTTAAAAATACCTAATTTAAATAGTTATTTATCTATTTATTTAATAAATATAAATAAGTTATTCGGATTTTAAATTTAGAAAGAAATAGAATACCAACTTTTTAATAAAAATAGTCATATATTCACTCTAATATCCTCCTTTAGCCCAAAGACTTTGGCGTCTTTTGGTAAATTTTTTCGTCTCGGTCTTTAATTTTTTTCAATCATGTCTGTTATTATTTTTTCTTTAAGGGTTAATCACCCCCAGTGATGCCCTCTCTATTTTCTGTTTTTCTTCTTGTCTCTTTCGGTGTTGGTTTTTTTGTATCTATTTGTTTGTTTTTATTTGGATTTTCTAATAAATGTGTGGTTCATTCATTTTATTAAAAAAATATATTCACTCTAATTAAATAATTAAAAAATATTTTAAAAGTCATTGTAAAAATAATTATTGATATTTAATATTAAGTACAATATGAAAATAAAAAAGATATATTAAAATATTTGAGCTGAGATTTTTAATATTTTATTCATTTATTTACTTTTAAATTAGAACAGCATGAAACAACTAAAATAAATATCCTTAAATATGGAGAATATAATTGCCAAGAAACGTCCAAAGGATAAATGAGGCCAGGTCATTACAACCACTTTTGTCAGCCCATTTGTCTTCTTTTTTTTTCCTCATGCAACAATAGTTATTTAAATTGGATTAGTTGAGCTGCCCAATAGGATAGAATAAATAAAATATTATAATATTCTAAACTCTTATTCCTAATAATTTGAAGGTATTTACTGCTCTTGGTTTGTATTTGTTACAAAAACTAATTTTTTCAAAAACTCAAATGATGTATTATCCAAAAAATCCAACAACACTTCATTAGTTTAGTGGTAAAGTTACTTCACAAGGCATGCACAATATAGATTCGAAACTTTTATTGTTCTTAGACCTAGTTGTTGTTCATAAATGGATTTTGATGTTTCCCCTCTAAAAAGAGTCATCTTTCCACTCGAAAAATTGTATGGTACAGCAAACCTATTAATCAGTGTGATTCATGTAAATATTCTAAAAGTGTATTTGGCATACTTTCATTGCTATAAGTGTAGTTGATAAATCACTGTAATTGATGTATCTCCATATTTACTTACCCTTGACAAACCATTAACTGTGAGCCGCTTGTCGCCTATTGTCAAAAAATAATAATAAAAACTTAATTAATATTAATAAAAAATATGATTATAAATTATTACATAATTAATGAAAATTTTTTTATTAATATTCATAATTTTTAAAATCATTAAATAAATTAAATAATTAAATTTTATAATTTTTATAGGATAATCTTTCTCAAAATTGTCTCGTATCATTTTAGCTTTTTCTCTCCACCACTGATAGATTTTGGAGCTCTTCTCTTGTATGCCAATTTTGATAGTTCCTTATGTACTTCTGTGTATAGGGGTGTAAATGAGCCAAGCTTACTCGTGAGCTACTCAAGATCGGCTCGGTCAATACTCGTATTCAATTCGATTTTTTACGAGCCGAGCCGAACTCGAGCTTCTCATTTATGTTATCAAGCCGAGCTCGAGCCCAAACATACTCAGCTCGTGAGGCTCACGAGCCTAAACGAGCTTATATATATATATATATTAAATTATTTATATATTAATTACAAAAATATATAATTAAATAACTATATTAAATTGTTTACATTATACATATATTATCCTAATTCGAGCTTAAACGAGCCGAGCTCGAGCTACTTGAGATTTTTAGCGAGTCGAGCTCGAGCACAAAAAAAATTGCTCGAACGAGCTCGAGCCGAGCTCGAGCCTGGTGATACTCGGCTCGGCTTGGCTCATTTACAGCCCTATCTGTGTATTGCTTCTACGTATTTTCATTTGAATAAAATAATAACTTTCCAACCACTATTTGATGCAATGGAATGTTATAAAAATTATAAATGACAAATTTAGAGTTAAATTTTGGGTTGATAGCACTATTATAGTACTGTACATATATTATAAACACTATTGGAGAATGCCGTTTTCTTTCCCCTCTAGAGTTGCATGATGGAGGATTTATCAACTTTGGTTCTTGAAATATTATCTGTGCGTGCATATAATAGAACTTTGATTGACCCATGTGACATCTACTCAAGTTAATAATTCTGTAGGAGGTCGTTAAGTCACTATAACTGGTGTATCATTATATCTGTCTGTCTGTTGACATGTTCTTGTAGGGTGGCGCTCATTGCATTTTATCAAAAAATAAAAAAATATAAAATAATAATAATAATAACTTATCCAATGTTATATATATATATATAAACTCTTTCTCAGCCTTATAATAAAAGAAATCCTCTCAACTTAGAAATAACAGTCGTTATTAAAATTAATTTTTTTTTTAATAAAGTGGATAAACCACAAATTTATTAGAAAAAAAGAGAGGAACAAAGAGTACCAAGTACAGAAGGAAAAAAAAACCGAACTGACAAACAATAATAAGAGGAGCTGGTATCTTCACAAGGGAATGAGGATAACAGTAAACAGTACTAGAAAAAAACCATTAATGAAGAAGAGGGAAAAGATAACGAGTTGAGTTGGCGAAGTCAACTATTTGGAGACAAAGGTCTGTCCAGCAACAAAAGAGAAGCAGATTACTCTCAGTCTATGGTATGCGTCATTTCACATGTAGAATATAAATTATAAAAAATTAAAATTGATCCAAATCTTCCGGACACATATAAATTATAAAAAAAACAAGGAATGAAAAGCAAACAGCTTTATCTCCAAAATGGATAAATAATTAACCAGCCTGACAGATACCTAGACACGCACAAATATTATTAATTAAAAAAAAACTGAAATGAAAAAGGCAAATAGCTTTATCACCTTAAGAAAATATTTAAACAGCCTGACTAAATACCTAACCACATATAATATTCATAGGATGCTTGTCTATATGAGAAGCGGCCACAGGCATGAGCTTGGCTACGCTCACGGTTAAGAAAAACAAAAAATACAAAAGACCAGCTTAAGCATTGCAAGATGGTTATGTACGCCTTCATCTCCGGCTTCATCAACGAGCTGAACCACATCAAGAAACAAGACAAGAGTGGCTGCGGATGGGGCGGTCTGGTGTGCCAGCACAGCGAGATCCGTGTCCTGCTGCAACGCCTGGAGGCTCTCGAGTCCTTCCTTTGCCACGCCGAGAGAAGGCTAACGAACGCCGGTGGCAGAGACGCTAGCATGGTGCAATGGCTGAGTGACGTACACAAGACTGTGTACGATGCTGATGACATCATCAATGAATGTACAATGGAGGTTGAGAAGAAGAAGAGGCCGTCTTCTTCTTCTTCTTCTTCTTCTCAACATCCTCGTTCACAACAGCAACAACTTCGCTCTGGTAACCGTTCCATCACCAAGCTTTTGCACCGTGGTGATATGGCCGTTAGGATCAAGGTCATCAACGAGAAGCTCCGCAAAGCTTTGCATGATGCTACTACCTGCCATAAGCTTGGAATGCAACAACAATGCATGGATGTTGCTGCTAAACAACATAGTGGGACGTGGCGTTCAACTTTTAACCATCTGGAGGTTGTGGGACAGAGAATGAAGAAAGATACTGATGAGATGGTTAAGCTCTTGTGCACACCCAAGCAAGGAAGTGATCAGTACCAGGTTTTTGCTATCACTGGTATTGGTGGGATTGGAAAGACGACGTTGGCTCGGAGAATATTTGATGAGGAGCGTGTGCATGCTGAGTTTCATGTGAAGGTGTGGTTGTCTGTGTGTGGAGACGTCTCTGATGTCCAGCTGTTGAAAGAAATCATAAACGGAGCCGGTGGGAGCTTTCTTGGCGATGGAGCTCGGTCTGATATGGAGAAAATGCTTGTGGCTGTCATAAGAGGGAAAAGATTGTTTCTTGTTCTTGATGGTCTTTGGACTGTGGATTTATGGTGTAATCTTTTGCAGGATCCATTGAAAAGCTGTGGAGATGGAAGCCGAGTCCTTATTACCACCAGAGTCGACCAAGTAGCGAGGAGTGTGGGCGCTGTGCACCTCCACCAGGTGGCTTTGCTTAGCAAAGCAGAAAGCTGGGTTCTGGTGAGCAAGATGCTGGCTTTCCAGGAGGTGGAAGAGAACCATGATTCCATGGAAATTGCCATGAAGGCCACGGCGAAATGCCGTGGCCATCCTTTAGCTCTCAAACTCATAGGCGGAGTTCTTGGAGCTCATGCACCATCAGACTGGGGGGAAGTCACAGAAAGCTTAGATGATTTCTCGGTGCACTCGGAGGAGTTGGATTTCATGTGGGCTTATGAAGCTCTGCCGTGTCATCTCAAGCCATGCTTCCTTTTCTGTGCTCTGTTTCCTGAGAACAGAGTCATTACACGCAGGGACCTTACCCAGCTTTGGATCGCCGAGGGATTCATCAAACAAGAAGAGAACAAGACTGTGGAGGACCTGGCAGAAGAGTATTACTCAGAGATGATTTCCAGGAACCTTGTGCAACCAGAAGTAGAAGCTTATGAAGAGGAAGTGAGATGCACCATGCATCAACTTGTGCGAGAACTTGCTCTCCAGCTAGCACAAGCTGACGGCTTCTATGCCAACCATACATGCTCTACCGCATCCACCATAATACGGCTGCATCTCTCATTTGGGGGAAAGACAGAGCCTCCTGAATCAACTACATTGCATGACCAGCTCAGGACACTTGCAGTCTTTGAAAGCCCATCAATGACTAGTGATTTACTCAATAAATTCATCGACCAGATTCAGCTTCTACGTGTGTTGGATCTACGGCAAACGGAGATTGATGAGGTACCAGATTCTATTTCTGCTTTAAAGCATCTTAGATATCTGAATCTTTCTGGCACCAACGTTGCAAAACTCCCCAACTCCATAAAAGACCTTTACAACCTGCGTTATTTATGTCTCAATTCATGTAAAAAACTTGATAGCATCCCAACTGGAACAACCCAATTGTACAACCTGAGAAGCCTGGATGTTCTTCATACCAAATTAGCTCAGCTTCCATCAGGGATAAAAAACATGAAAAATCTCAACTCCTTGCTAGGTTTCTTTGTCAGTGATGTTAGTGGTTCTTCCTCACTCGATGAGTTGAAGACTTTATCTGAGCTCAGGGAACTCCATATAGGAAACCTGAATATGGCCAAGACTAGAGGAGATGAGATACTCTTAAAGAAAAAATTTCTCCAACTGCTGGAACTGTCATGGAATCATGAGCCCAAGCAGATGAACATAAACATCATAAAAGAGATCCAACCATCTACATGCCTCCAAAGGCTTACAATTACTGGATTCCCAGACAAAGAATATCCCAGTTGGCTCTCCTCACCTGACTTCAGGAATCTGGCGCATTTGGTTCTTGAACATTGTAGATTCTGTCAGCAACTACCATCATCACTAGGTGACCTACCAGCACTGGAATACCTCCGAATCACAAGTTCCAAGGTGGTTGTCACCATTAAAAAGGATTTTTTTGGTAAAAAATGCTTCCCCAGATTAGAAAGGCTGGTGATGGAGAAGATGAGCAAGTGGGAGAAATGGGAGGAAGCACCAGATACGTCATTCCCCTGTCTAAAATCACTGCACCTCAAGAACTGCAACATGTTGATATCCCTTCCTAGGTTTTTACAGCATGTAACTTCTTTAACAGAGCTGGTCATACAAGGTGCAGATAGATTGAGAGAAGTGGAGAATTTCTCTTCAGTGTTGAATTTGAGAATTGAGGACAGCACCAACATAGAGAAGGTCTCCAATTTCTCATCTCTCAAGAGCCTGAAAATTGTGAAGTGCCCTGCACTGGAGGTGGTTAAGAAAATGCCTTCTTTGGAGCACTTACACTTGGTGGATCTTGCAATGGAGTCTCTTCCGGTTTGGTTTGGCAGGGACTTGAATTTTTCCTTAAGATCATTGTATATCAGTGCTAATGATGAGCTGCTCAGTAAGTTGAAGATGGGAGGGGAGGAAAGTTTCAAGGTCGAAAAAATTCGTCGTTTTTCTGCATCTACTGCCAATAAATCTTATGTGATTTCCAACAATTGAAGGCCTCTTTTGAAGCTTTCCAAGATCACCAAACTGTTTGTTAGACTGTATTTGCAGCTTCATTGTGTTTGGGTACTTTGTACGTTGTGACTGACTACTCAAGTTATCTTTGTCAAATAAATAATGTTCGGCCGCTAAATTCTTGAAGATCTAGTTTATGTAGCAAGAAGTAGATTGTATAGTGTGAGTTTGTTCTATCCATGCAATTATAATTAAGTGTGCTTGTCATATGGATTAATCCGTTGTTCAAGGTCAGCATTGATGAGTCTATGATATGTATATGTAATGAGTCTATGATAATTACATATTTTTCAGCCTTACTTAAGAATCCCTTCAGTAATTTCCATCATTATTGTAACAATAACGCTTAGTACAATCATAGATTTTGTAGGTATAGCAAATGGTTTTAAAAAAGTAAAATCCTCAAAATAGTCTCTCTATTATGATCATTTGGCCCTTTTAGTCCCTCTATTATGAAATTTGTCTTTTTGGTCTCTTTATTTATCTTGAATGAGAAATATTGGTCAGTGCCCTAACTGCCGTCATCATCACCGTCCATTCTTGCTGACATGGCATCCATGGCTACTGACGTCGCCAAGTTTAATATAAAAATTCAATCAAATGTTTAAAATATTGTTAAAAATTACCACGTCAACTCGGATCCAACTCCCCAAAATCTGAAATTTCCACCCCGACCTCCATTAACCTATTTTTTTTTCCAACTATTGCCACCACCCTCTTCTCTGAAGTAGGCGCTCAAACTCGAATTCCACCTCTTGAGCACCCCGACCTCCACCACTTCTCCTCCCTTTTCATCTTGAAGTACCCCGGGCATCAGCTCCGCCAAGTGGCACCTCCTCACTAACTTCCGCAACCATGCTGGCACTCTGACTCTCCTCTCTCCGTTACTTCTAATCCCAACCTCGTATACCTTTTCTAGGTTCCATTTTTCTCTTCACTTAAGCTTATTGTCAATCCCATCCTCCCGGCAAACTCAATATTCTGCAACACCGGCGAGTTATCATGATGAGGAGATGCAAGAGCAGCTGGTGGAGTGCTGGTAGCGCATGAGTATTGAAAAAGGATCAATGGGAGGGATCATGTGTTTATTTGCTAGGAAACTAATGCGCTGGCCAAGGTCATCGATCGGGTGGGGAAATGGGGTGCTCTTGCTCTCAGATTTTCGGAGGTTGCATTGTGATAAAGTTAATTAGAACAACAATGTTTAAAGGATTTTTTTCATTGTTAGAACTGTATTATGTATGTTTGCAGTGGTTAATCCTTGATTGTTCAAGAACAATGGCTTCATTTTGATAATACTGAGCTTGTATCACGAATGCTTATATTATGGTCATCAACAATGCATAATTTATTTTGTGTTTCGTGTATCATGATGTAATTGATACACCAGCAACAACTAATTCACAATAGTGTACAATTCAGTGTATTTTTGCTTGTATCATGATGTTTCATTGATTGGCAACAACTAATTGACAAATCAATAAATTGATACAATCTGTAATTGATACAACAACAATTGATACACTTTGTATTCCATACAACAATAATTGGTAAAAAAATAGTTGTTACAATTGTAATTCATACTATAGGTCTACAACAACAATATAATGCCCTAATTTGCTTTCACACAATATTAAGCTCATCTTGTTTTTTATTGGTGACATGAACAACAATAATTTACAACAACAAAATTGAATCCAAAATTTCAAACTTCATTGATGACATGAATTTTTGGTAATTAATACATTTGGCTAGCATTGCACAACAACAATAACTAAAGTTTAACAAAAAAAATATGGTACTTGATACAAGAAGCATGTCTTTCCATTACACAAAATATTTCCTACCACACCATTGTATGAAGTATAACAAAAAAAAAAAAAATCAAAATATATTGAAAATCATCCCTAAATAGCATGGTTTCTTACTTTAAAGTCAGTATGATGCCTTTCACTTGTAGCATTTGTTGTACTGCCCTGGGTTGTAAAGTCTGCAACATCGGTATTGTAGATGTTTGTTGGCTTGTTCCTTCATTTTGGTTTTTGTTTGTTGAAATCCTCCGATGCTTTAGTGCCTGATAACCATAGAAACATATAGCATTAACATTATCACTAGAAAAGTTTAATGAATATCAAGTTAAGGTTAAATAATCAGAAAAACAAAAATAAGATTCAGAAATCCTAAGTTGTGGATAAATCAGAGTAGCCATTACAATTAGGTCTCTAGCAATAATGAATGAAGCTGCATTTTGGAACTTCCCTTCCAACAATTAATTCACCAATGTAAGCACCTTGCAAAAATTGATGGGGAGTATGTTTCATTTTTTTTGTAATTAACACAGAATAACAAAATTGGAGAAGACTAGAGATTACTATGCAATAATGGGCATTAATTCCTACTCTTAGAGTTCTAATTGCACTTGCACCATGAGTGCCAGCACCAACTGGCCTTTTTCCCCTCTTGATACTTTTGTAGACACTTTTGTTCTTTCTTGCCCTTCTTGCCCGCTTGAATCAATATTGTCTTCACTTGGTGTCAGAGTTATCTCAGCTTGGGGACTACCACTTGGGACTTTAATAATCATGATAGCTATTATTAGACTATACCCAACAATTATAGTATGACAATTTGCATTAAACAACAATTAAAAAAACTTATAGCATCAATTTTTTTTGGATATCTTCTCTTATTGTGACCTTCTTCATGGCATATCCTGCACTTGAACACTCTACTATGTCTAGACAACTTTGTTTTACTTCCATTTTATCTTTCTAATGGCTCCTTCTTCCTCTTCTTGACAAGTCTACTAGGCATATTCTTCACAATTGGGGGTACCAATGGCCCTTCCACACTTGTTGGCCAAAAATTCCTACCCTTTACTGGATTTATAATAAAGTTGTAAGCCTTGCAATAAGTCTCCTTTGTAAACCATTCAGACATGAAGTTAGGTGGATCTACCATATTAAATAAAATTACAACCAATGCATGTTCACATGGGATTCCACTTTTGTCCCATTTTCCACAAGAACAACTATGGTTAGCCAACTGCACTACAAACCCTTACCTGCTTGCATGACTATATCATCCCGGAAAACCTCATAACTAGTACTACCATTTCATTCTACTTGCCATTTTGAACATTTTTTTTTCTTTTTCAATTCTGATAACAATATTAGGGCCATAATTTGAAGTCCACTTCATTGCATATTGTTTCTTGGCAGCTATAATAGTCATTACATACTGTCTCATATCTTCAAGCATTGTGATAATTGGCTTGCCTCTATATTGTAGAATCACTCAGTTAAATGTTTTGCACATATCATTGTCAATTACTTCACACTTAACCATGTCATTGAAGTAGGCTTGGCACCAACCTGAGAAGCCTACATTTTAGCTTGTGCATCAACTCAAGTTGTTTCTGTATTTCTGGTTTACTAGTGGACCTTACAACATTCCAAAACTGGAACTAAAGCTCTTTTCCTTGATGAATTTTTCCCTACCTTGCATAGATGTGTCTTTGCACAAATTCTATATTCAATTAGAGGTAACAAGTCATTGACTGCATGTATTAATCCTTACAATACAAAAAATGAACACATTACAATAATACATGTGGACCCCGCCCATCACTAAAGCATGCTTAGGATGCTAAACTCTTGATTTGCACTTAATCCCATCTCCTTTGTCTCTATGCTTTTATTGTTTAGCTGAGGTGATGAATTCCCGGAGGAAATTCTGGTTCCATCACATCCATGTCTTCCATTGGGTCCAGCCTTTAATTCCAATGTTTTCCTTCTTCTCCATCTTCTACAATTGCTTCTTCTTCATTCCTTTGTTTTGTGAGGAAGGTTACTAGCTGGGAGGTTTTTAGAGCTTGGATTTTCAGCTGTGTTCTCTTTTCACCTCTCTCTTTTCCAGCTATCGTAGTAAGCCCCTAGCCATGCTTGGTTAAATTCTTTTAGTAGTGTTGTTGTTGGTAACTAAAACCGTGACTTTTCTTCTCTATCCTTTGATTAGCTTTCCATGATTTGTTGAGTAGCATGTTAGCTCTTATTATTTAGAAACCTTGGCATGTTGATGGCTATATTTGGAGTTGTTCATGCTTGTTGTTTTTTTAGTTCATAGTTCAAAATTTTTGTTTAAATCCTTGGAGCTTAGTGTTAGCTCAAGGGCTTGTGTTTAAGCATCCTTGTTTGAAGATAGGTTTGACCTTGGTATTAGTTTAATGAGTGATAAGTTGCATGATTCTTGCTTACCCAAGCTTGGTGGAGATTTTTGGACTTTATCTGAGGACAAAACTAGCATGCTATAAGCCATGCATTTTGTGTATGATTTCATGTGTATATATATATATATATATTATGTTAATTCTAGTTCTACAACTTTTGTTATCTTGGTAGTGTGGTTTTGTAAAGTTGAAAGCAATGTAAGAGAATGAGGGAACTTTTGTGGTGGAATGTGTTTGTATTTGGATGGTGGAGATGTTCTCATCAAGTTATAAGTATTAGTTCAAGGCAAATGCCAAATGAGTGGAGGTTAAGCATTGGATCACTTTAATTTTAATCATGTTAATTAATTAAACTATTAAGGTGTGTTTTAAATTCCTGCATGAGTGTCTGCAAGACAATTATTGTCATTTATTTAGTTTTTATTTTAATTTTTTTTTATATTTTCTGTTGCTCTCTAGAGAATGCTTAGGGTAATACTTGATAAGTGTTTAAACTTGCTATTAGAGTGGTTTTGTTTTAACTATGGTAAATCATTGGGTTTTAGGATCGTTTTAGGGAGTGGCCTTGGATCTCATTTTTGGACTTAAGCTAATACTAGGTTAGTAATCCAGCAATAACTCCGTATTTTCAGTATTTGAGAAATTATTTTATTCGGTTTAATAATTATCTAGTATTTTGTTATTTTATTTCAAATATCTGTTATTTTTTGTTAATATTGAAATTATTTATTTTGAATATGTATTTTGAGGTATTTTCCTTAATTAATTGTTTTTATTTAGTTTTCAACTTAGTAAATCTACCTTGGTGTGATGTTAATTAAATGACTACTATTCATTTTAACTTGGTTATTGATTTATTATTTATACTAAGGGTGTGATTGCATTCAAATGATTACTTTAACATTTTTAAAATTCGTTTGTTTCCAGGCGTGGATTGATGATTCTGCTGTCATTTGGATTGACTTAGTTATTTTCATTATTTATTTATTTATATAATCATTTAATTTAGTTTTGAAGAAGTTGGTGTTTTGAATAATTTTAAACATTTTAGGTGCTTAAATTTTTATATTTCATTTATGGTTATCTATTTATTTTCCCTAAAGTGAGATCTTGATATTTATCAGTATTTCTGAGTATATATGAACTTGAGGAATTTAGAAATTTCTGAACCTGTACTCTGTAAATATTTTGTATCCGAATGTTTTGGTCTCCAAATAAGCAATGTGCAACCCTGTCAGTGAGGGGTTAAACCCTGACCTTGTCAACAAGAAATTCTGAAAAAATGAGACTGTAGTTTCGCACCATGTCAGTTCGGTGAAATAATTAATGGCCATATGATATTTAGTCTAGGGTCACTGAGGGTAAATAAATGACCTCTGTTATTCTAGCTCGGGTCACCGAGGGTAAACAAATGACCACTGGCATCTATAGTGAATTTAGAGACACACAGTGGAATTTGTTAATTATTTTCTGTTTTGTCCTTCTGATTTTAATTTTCTAGCAAAGACACAAACTTTTTTTCCTACCTTAAAGTTTGGGTATTTCTAATATCGCATTTTTGGTTTTCAATTTTTGGTGAATGACATATTTGGAAATATTCTTTTATTAGAATATTATACTCTATATTTTGTTAAATTATGATTTCGGAGACTTGTATTATTCTGAAAATCAGGTATAGTTGAAAACACACTTCTGTAATTTCTAGTTTGGTCTCACTATGGTTTGGAGACTTATGCTCATATTTAAAGAATTTTCTATATTTCTGATTTACATCTTTGAAATCTGGTATTCTTTTGGTTACAATATTCTTGAATAGTAGTATTACTTGAGAACTATACCTCTATTGAATTATTTATTTTGTATTTGTTTAAACTATGTTTAAACTTTGAATTATTCTTAATATTTGAAATCAAGATTTATAAACTATGTTGTTTTAAATCAATTTCTAGATTACATACTGAGCTAGTAAGCTTATGGATTTGTTTTAAATCTTTTTTAGATCAAGAGTGGTAGACCGGTGTGGACCTTAAAAATTGTCTGCAGGTGTTGTCCTGTTCTATTGTAAAATTTTAGTTTTTGTCATTGTCTATCCCTGTATTCCTATACTTTGTATTTTGGACTTCTTGTATCCTTGCATTGTATACTCTATAGAGTCTGTAATCCTGTAACCCAGTTGGTTTGTTATAGTTTTGTCTATCCTATATCAGGTTCTGAGGCCTTGCTGATCTACTTGGTTTACGACTTGTGGATCTATAGTCATTTGTCTGCGCACTGGGTTCGACGAGCCTGGTTCAGGGCATGATAATACAATTGCACTTAATGGAATTTTAGCTAGAACAATTTTTTTTCTCAACTTTTGCATGTCACTAGCTAGTGCCTAACTAAGGCCGTCACCAATTAGAAGATCAGCCTTTAATTGCTCAATAAACCATGACTAACTTTCAGTTGTCTCCTTCTCCACAACTGCCCAGGTTATGGGAAAAATCTAATTATTGCCATCTCTTCCCACTGCTACAAGTATTTGTCCTTTCAATAAGCCTTTAAAAAAACACCATCAAGGCTAATCAATCTCCCACAACCATTAATAAACACATCCCTAACTGCTGCCAAACATACATATATATATATATATATATATCTTCTTAAACATTGGTAATTCAGTTGGTCTTTTTCTATCAGATACAACAAGAACACTACTACTAGGGTTTGTTGTTTTTAGTTCTAATGCATAATTGTTCAACAAAACAAAGTCCTCCCTGAATTTTCTTTCAATAATTTTTAATACCAAACTCTTAGTATTTCTGCAAGTCTTGTTAGTAATAAAAACCTTCAACTCTTTTCTCACCATTGTCTTTAAGTGTCTTGGCCTAATGAAGGGCATTGAACTTATCACCTCACCAAACTTGTTAGCAATTGTAGTGCTGTCACCTTTTTATTTTTTGCAACCCTAAGAAGGCAGGTATGTTCTAAAATGTAATGCTTGACAACAAACAACTTCTCCCTACTACACCAAGAACAGAATATTAGCCATTTACAACCTTTTGAAGAACATGTAGTCCTCACTCTCTTTGCATCATTTTTAATATATCTAAATTCAAAGCCTTTCCTAGTTGAAAACTCCACAAGATCCTTCTTGAATAATGTTAAATTTTGGAAGTTAAGTACCAAAAAAAAGAAAAAATCTTACAGGGCAATATTTGGGTCATGGTACTTCTTAGAAATCCTATGTCTGTTTGCATCATCAACATTAGAGTCCTCGCTGGTGTTTTCATAGCTTCCAATATCTGAAGATACTACACTTTCATGTCTACTTACTTTCCTCATCTCATTAGCATCTGTATTGATATCAGTAGGTTGCCTTATGTTTCCATCATACTTCCTCACATTTTCACCGATTATTTCCCTTTCATCATCAACGTCTGAATTCATCACTAGTATAGTTAATAAATTTTCTTCATCCTCTTTCCTTGATTCACTACTTTGGCTCATATTAAAATCCATTACATCTGTGGGTTAATCCAATGAGTTAGGATGATCTAATAAGGCTTAAGGTAGGTTCCTTTCCTATTTAGAATCTAAAATATCTACATAGATACTCACTGATGTATGTTTTGTCAACTGCTCAACTAGACCAACAAGGCTATTATCATCACAAACCTTTATTACTACCCCCTCCCCCCCCCAAACCATCCATGTAAAACAAATTCACATTTTTTTTGATGTCATATCCTAAGTCCTTGACATCTCCTAAGAGATCCCAATAACAAAGTTTGTCTGGATCAACACTAAATTCTGACACCCTTCCAATCACATAGCTTCACTTGTAAATTACCCTCCATGATGATATTATAGGATATATTCATCCCACTCAAACATTTTTTTGCTACATAAATATCAATATTTTGGATATAATTTCAATATAATTTAGTATATCTAATATGATCTCATAGAACAAGTTTATTAATGTCAAGTAAGGACTATAACCATATTGTGAAACCTAATTCCAACAAGAATATACAGAAACATATTCATGAACTTCTTTATAATTCTCTAAAAAACCCATTTTTTTCAATAAAAAAGAACTAAACCCCAACTCCATGGATTCTATCTCAATATAACTAAGCATCCATAAGAACACATTAAACAAAGATAGGACATGTAAATCAGAGATAGATGGAGGAATTTATATGAAAAAACATAGCATTAAAATTTGGAAACAAACACACAAAAATCAACTGAAACCTATCTAGCAAATTCTTTAAGAGAAATACCTATACCCATCAAAATCTTGAAGAAGCCAAGCAAAAAAGAAAGATAAAAAACCTAAACCCCTAATTACTCAGAGGTTAAGGGTTAAATCCATGGCATGCCCACATTTTTCCATAAAGAGAAACATGATAAAGAGAACCAGAAAAAGGAAAACCTTGAGAGTGGCCTTGCAATGATGACTTAGAGGGTACTTGGGAGTGGAAATTGGAGATGGTCGCTAGGGGGAAGCTTGGTGAAAGTCAGGGTGGTCAACCAGTTGGGGACGAAGAAAGAGAAAAAAAAGGGAAAGTGATGGGGGGTTGCTGAAATTTTGGATCTTGGTGAGTTGGATCCGAATTGATGTCAAAAATTTTTAATAGTATTTTAAATATTTGATTGAATTTTTTATATTAAACTTGGCCACGTCAGTAGACATGGATGCCATGTCAACAAAAGTGGACAGCGATGATGACGCCAGTTAGGGCAAGGACCAACATTTCTTATTCAAGAAAAATAGAGGGACCAAAAAGATAAATTTCATAATAGAGAGACTAAAAGGGCCAAATGATCATAATAGAGGGACTATTTTGAGGATTTTACCTTTAAAAAAAATTAAACAACTATAATTATATAAATTGGATAGCTGTTAGGCCTGGCCCATAAATTTTTTAATAGGCTTAGATAAAAAGGTGAAGAGTCTGTAAGGAATTTAAAAAAATTAGTTAAAGATATATTAGTAATTTAGTTTTTTAGGATTTAAGTATAAATCGGAGGTGAAGGAGTTATACGAGGTCATGTGATTTGTTATTTTTATTCTTAGTAGTTAAGTATTGGAGTGGTTGGTCTTCCTCTTGAATTATAGACCAATTTTTGTGATCTTTGATTCAATTTTCAACATTTCTTCAATTATTTTCATTTGATTCCTATTAAATTCACGTTATCCTTGGAGTGATGGTGGTTAAGAAGGTGGAAACATTAGAGGAAAAATTAGAAAGTGAGGTAGGGGAGATAAGATCAACAATTGAAAGGTGATTCTCATCCCTAGAAGACCGATTTTTAACCATGGAAGAGATGTTAAAGAAATCAACAGACTTGCACATCCATCCATCGGCATTTGCATTGTTTTTGACAATAGCCTAGGATGTGGCAATCACCCTTGGTGACTATGGAGAACGAGAAGGTGAGAGAGGATCGGAACCGTCTATGATAGAGGTTATTGGTCTGTCATTGGCAAGACCTAGGGGTATTTTTGGAGGGGTCGGCAGTCAAAACAGGGATCAAATTTCAATGGTTGGGTACTAGGTAGGCTAGATTTCAGGCTTGGATGCAGTTTTCCTTGGGTAGGTCAGAACAAAACTAGGTCTTATGTAGATAGGGATGATCAGAACATGTTTTCGGGGAATAAAGGGTGGGAAAAATTACATATGCCTATCTTTGAGGTCAAAGACATATATGGATGTGTGTATAATGCTGAGAAGTGTTTTGCTGTCAATGGGCTCATGGAGGATGAAAAGCTAATGGCAGTGGCCTAATGTTTAAGAGGAAAGGCATTGCCGTGGTTCCAATGGTGTGAATAATGATAGTCGATTAGATCCTGGGCATAATTTAAGGATCATTTGTTAGAGTGATTTTGAGCCAATCAAAAAGGAGATTTGTATGATCAATTTTTTTGCCCTAGTTCAAGAAGAGCCGATTATGGAATGTAGAAAGATATTCGAACTTCTTTTAAGCCATTTGAGGGGTATATCCAAAGTGGTATTAGAAGGAAATTTTATGAAGGAATTGAAACCAAAGATCGGAGCAATGTTATGACTTTTTAGGACGAGAGGGTTGGGAGGGACCATGGAGTTGGCTCAGATGATTGAGGATAAAATTGTAGCTGAAAGATCCAATATGAGTGTTTTGAGTGGATCTCCTCACTAAAACTATACCCCCATAGAGGAACAATAGAGTTAGATGTTAGAGATTGGAGGTTTAATGAGAAGTGTCGAAGAACCAGGTCAATAGAGCAAATCTAGTTGTGGCTTTCAACTATATCACTGAAATAGAGATATAAAGATAAGAGGGTAAAAGGGTTGTGTTTTTGCTGTGATGAACATCTACGGGAATAAATGCCTTCACCCTTATGGAGGTAATCTAAAACACCAAGGTGTCTAAATTTAAAGTATAAAAATGTTGCAGGAATCATGGAAAGCTCACTTGAACAGCTTACACCCTACAAAAAGCATTTAAAAGTAACAAATGGAGAAAAGAAATAGAGGTGATGGTGGCCCCTAGGCAAAGCCAAACATGAGAGTTGGCACCTAAACCATAGGATTAAAACTAATCTAGTGCAAGTGGGGGTGCAAGATAAAGACCAAGGTAAATCAATCAATAGAAAGATACAAGGCTTGACTTATAGCATGAGGATTCTCACAATAGTATGGATTAGACTATGATAAGTGTTTAGTCCAATGGTAAAGATAACAATGATGTGAATACCACTAGCTCTCACAACAAGCGAAATTTGGAAGCTATGGTAAATGGATATGAAAAATGCCTTAATGCATGTTGAGCTTGTTCAAAACATCTACTTGGATTAGCTACAATGATTTGAGAGTAAGGTTCATCCAGAGTGTGTATGCATACTCAAGAAAGCATTGTGTGGACTAAGTAGGCTCTAAGGTTATGTACGGAAAATTATAGAGTTTCTTATACAAAGTGGCTATACATCGGCAACATCATACTTAGGCCTATTCATTAAATATACAAGAGGTAGGATGGCTATAGTTTTGTGTACATCGATGGCCTCCTCTTAACCAATGATCTTGTAGAGAAAGTCTAGCAAATAAATGATCACCTATCAATATGGTTTTACATAAAGGGACTTGGAGAATTAAAGTTGTTCTTGGAGCTTGAAGTAGACAAAATGAAGGAAGGTATATCTTTTGTCAAAAAACTTATGCAAAGGATCTTTTGAGATGTATGGAATGGTTAGAGTGCAAACCACTTTTTACATAAATGAAGCTAAGCATCAAGCTTCGTACTAGAGAAAAAAAAGACTTGGAAAAGACATGGATGTATCAGTAATTGGTAGGTAGCCTTATATTTTTTACTCTTACTCAACCAGACTTGGCCTATGCAATTGAGGTAACAGGTAATCACATGCAAAATCCAAAAAACCTACAATTGGAAGCAGTTCAGTCAATATTCCTATATGTTAAAGATACTTTAGACTATGACATCTTGTATCACAAAGGTGAAGAATCTAATTTATTGGTTAACTGATTACTACAACAATGACTATGTTGGAGACTTTGAATTGAGGCAATTGGTAATAGGCTATATCTTCAGCTTAGGATTAGGAGCAGTGTCTTAGTGTAGTAATATCTCTTTTGATAATAGAATCAGAATATAAAGCAACAATTTTGGTAGCATAAGAAAGCATAATCACATTCTACATTTGTAAACATTCTGCTTCCAAAACTATAAACAAATGCAAATTGACCTCGTGTACATTCCATTTTGAGATTGATTTTAAAATAAAACAAAAACACTTTCTTTCATATGTTACTGCCCGAAGGAAACTTGGTTAAAATCAAATAGAAGTCGAATGACCTTTCTCCTAAGTAAAGCAATGAGACTACCTTTCTCCTAAATAAACTAGTAGAAATGGAAAAGAAGTATCTAACAATGTGTTGTTATACCTACCTGTGCTATTGTAGGTTCATTTTGTGTTGTCATAGCTTTACTACCTCTGTTACCATTACCCTGACGATTTAAAATCAATATTTTCTTATAAAGTGTGATCATTTAAAAGAATTAAACATGGCATAGATGACCTCTATATGTGTTGTTGCAGCTTCTAATTGAGTAGTTCCATTGGCTACAACACCTTGAACAAATTAAAAAAACAGTATTTCATTATAAAGCTTGAGGCCTTGAATAACTCAAATAGGGCATTATTTGAAGAAATTAAAAAAAGGCATAATCAAATTCTACCTGTGATTGTAAAGCTTCACCTTCATTTGTTCCAATGTTATTGTTACCTTGAAACTTTAAAAGTAGAATTTGCAATAAAGTTTAATCATTTAAAACAAATAAAAAAATGCCATAACTGATATAATTGACTTCTACCTATGTTTGAGTAGTTTTGCTAGCGGCACCTTGAAGAAATTGAAAAACAATATTCATTATAAAGGCTAATCATTAACAACTAAGAAAGGACATTATTGGAATAAATTAAATATGCCATAATTGAAATTGTATTTGTGATTATAAAGCTTCTTCTTCATTTGTTCCACTATTATTATTACCCTGAATATTTTAAAAGTAGTATTTTGTTATAAAATGTGGCCATTTAAAAGAAATTAAACATGGCATGATTGGCTTTTACCCATGTTGTTGCAGCTTCCATTTGAGTATCTCCACTCTCTGGAACACCTTGCGCAAATTAAAAACAATATTTCAATATGAAGGGTGAGGTCTTGAAGGACTCAAAGAGGACATTATTTGAAGAAATTAAATAGGCCACAATTTAATTTTACCTATTATATAGAAACTTCTTTTCCATTTGTTCTGATGTTACTGTCACCTTGAAATTCAATTTGAAAAGCAGTATTTTGTTGGAAAGTGTGAGGACATCAATTAAACATGGGATAATTTAATTTGAGTGTTGTGAGAGATTATGCTATGTTAAAATTCTTTCTCGAGTCATTATTACTGTGAGAGATTATGGGTTGGAAGTTGGGTATTAAAGCAAATCTATTATCTTTGTTAGCGTATGAGAAAAAACTTGGTATTTAAATCTTACAGAAAGCTAGCAACTCTTCAACTCATGTCCCTCACAATTTATGGCAATTAAATCATCTTCAAATTTTTTTCCCTATCAAGAAATTAAAGAAAAGATGGAAAATTCCTATTAGATAACCATGTGAAAATAACACAAGAGTTGATAACATGCATTGCAAGTGGAAGACCAACAATGTACTCATCAGATAATTAAATTTGGCATAATTTAATTTTTACCTTAGCTATTGATTTTTCCTATTGGTTGATCTACAATCACTTCTAGGATAAAAAAAAGGAAAGAAGAACATTAGATTCCCTTGCTAGGGAACTAAACTTTACCTTGAAGTTTGTGTGAGTTACTTATAGTTAACTTTTGTGGTCTCCTTATTGAAGATGCCTCCAAATTCAGTCTATTGTTACCACCAATCTCTCCCCTACATGTCCTCATATTGTGGCTTGTCTTGCCACATTGATGACAATTCAATTGCATTCCTCTCTTGCAAAGCTTGCACTGTTTTATAAAGGTCTCATCTAATTCCTTCCTACTTTGTGTGGTCTACTTAGAGGTATTCTCAGCATGAGAGGTAGGGTTGGCTTCATGTCTTCCACATGAACCCACTGTTTTGCTCCTCTAATGGGTTGAATAAAATTTTGAATATGTTTTCATTTGTGTGTCATTATGGTAGCATTGGTTGACATAACAATCAATAGTTTCTTCATTCAGCGCCATCATAGCAACTGCATGCACACATGGGATAACAGTGAGATCCTATTTTCTACATGTGCAAGTATGGGTCTCCATGTCAATCACATGATACTTGGTATTTTGAACCACCAGTGGCCAAAGGTCCATTGAATTTCTCTGCAACTATTTTTCTATTATAGTAATTCTCTGCATTAATTTTGTCCTTACAGTCTCCACCATAGTTAGTATAGGTTTCCCCTTGTCTCGAGGATGTCCTTATTGAAGCACTCATAGAGATTGTTGAGCAACATGTCATACTTAGGCATTGTGGAAAAATATGACTTGGACCATTGCTTAGGTCTTTGGATTATATCCATTTTTGGGCAGGCACTAAGAAACTTTAACTCTTTAATTCTGCAACTATTCTCTTTATAGTAATTCTCTACATTAACCTTTTGACCAACAAGAGTAAAATGGAGGAGAGTGGAACTGTGGTTTTGGAAGGAAATTGCTCGGCAATGCTTCAAAAAAATTTGCCGAACAAGATGAAAGATCCGGGAAGTTTCATCATACCATGTGTAATCGGAGGTTTGGGGGACAAGAAAGCATTGGCTAATTCGGGGGCTAGTATTAATGTCATGCCATACACACTATTTCAGAAATTGGGGGTTAGGAGAGCCAAGGCCAACCCGCATGACATTACAATTGGCTGATCGCTTAGTTCATCATCCTAGAGGCATAATTGAAGATGTTTTAGTGAAGGTTGACAAGTATTTTTTTTCTTGTAGATTTTGTGGTGGTTGATGTTGATGAAGATGTGGAGGTTCCACTAATTCTAGGGAGACCATTCCTATGAACTTCCAAGGAGCTCATCGACATGGATGGAGGCGAGATGACACTACGCATAGGAGAAGAGAAGATCACATACTATCTCGCTAAAGCAGTGAAGCACTCTCTTGGCTTTGATGACTCATGTTATTTTTTAAATGTCAATGATGAGATTGCTAATGAGTATTTGCAGGAATTTTTGCATCCGGACTCATAAGAGGAGTGGCCATACATGGAGGAGGAGAAAATGAGCAATCATGTAGAACAAGTCCTCGAAGAGCATCCAAAAGGAGGATTTCTGAAACAAAATTTTCACCTTGTCAAGAGGTTGAGACGTTGCCACCAAAAGCACTGCAATGTACTTGGAGATAAGCACACAAAAGAAGAGTGCGCCATTCCCTCATTTGGTAACATGTTTAATAAATTCTCCTTGAGTATGCAGAATTTCTATCCTTCATGTGTGCAGGTCGCAAAGAAGGAAATTTTCCATCTCCATGAGCCACCATGAGGTAAGGACAGGTATGTCAAGCTAAGTGACGTAAAGCAAGCGCTTCTTGGGAGGCAACCCAAGTTTCTAGTTAGTTTCTAGGTTAGAATTTTATTTCTGCAGTAATAAATTAATGAGTGTGTGCCTTGATGAATTTTTGATGGTGTTGGACTTTTCATGGAAAATTTTTCGGTGATTTAAATTGTTTTTCATGTATGTGGCATGGTTTAGGGTGCAATTTATGCTTATAGTTGAAGAATTAATGTTAATTTGGAGTTTGGAGGTTCGCGTGGACTATCTGCAGAAATTTTGTAGTCCACATGGTAGCGTGAAATTTTCACATGACTGTGTACGGTGTCCGTGCGGGGGTGTGGAATTTTCACATCCCCAAGTGGTTTAAAAGAATGTGAAAGGGCACTATTTATTATCTCCATCCCCAAAACCCTTCATCTTCCATTTCTCCATCTTCAAGAGCTCCAACCTTTGGACTCTCAAATCATTTTTCTTCAACCTCTTGGAGATTTAGAAGTGTTTTACAGGCATTTTCATTGAATTTTCTTCTCCGAATCACGCCGGTAAGCCCTCATCCCTCTCCATCTTCTCCATGCCCTTGTTTTCAAATCCATGATGATTTCTTGGTTTTTAGATGCTTTTTTTTCATGAAAATCATGTCAAAACACTCTAGAATGCATGTAAATGACTTGTGAGGCATCGGAGCCGTGACCATTGCCTTTTTAGCCATAATCGAGCACCCACGCGGGCGGGTGGCTGAGCTACTCAGCCACATGGGCCGGCCAACAGCCCATGCGGTCACGGGGGCTGGCAGCCACATGGCCCTTCTATCGGGCCAAGCATGAGCCCACAGGGGCGCGTGGCTAGGCCATGTGCTCGCGTGGGTTGGGAAAGTGGCAGACAAGCCACGCGGGCGTGGGGCTTGGCCACACACCCACGTGAAGCCTTGTATTCATCGAATTCATGCTGCACTGACTTCTTTTAATACTTTACTTGCAAGTATATCATGTAGGACCAAGAAAGTGGCTCAAAAACGTCCTCTCCAAGACAAGGAGACAACCCCCACCACCAGAGATCGAATTTACTAAACGTGAACATCAGCATAGGTTTGAGCGTCTCCAGAAGCTCAAGTTTGGACAGTCACGCTACCTTGATTAGGATACACTTGAGGAGATAGGACCCGCTGAAGAGGTTTGAGAGCTTGTTGACGTGGAGGGTTGGGATTGACTTCTTACCATTTGCAATCCCATTCGGCGAGATGTTACTTTGGAGGTTCTTTACTCATTCTCCTTCAATCATTCTATGGCAGATACTGACTTCGACAAAGAGGACACTATTTAATTATGGGCTTTTGGTCAGACACATGGGATGTCTCTGACTCAGTTTCTAGTATTACTGGGCTTGCTTGATGAGGATTACGTCAACATAGTAGAGTATGCACAGCTTCCGACCGATTACCCTACTAGTGTTACTCTGAGCCAAGTATTTCATGATTTATGCGGCGGCTACCAGTTTGTTCCTGGCCAGTCGAAGGGTTCTCTTCTTTCACGACCAGCACACAAGTACATACATGCTATTCTCAGCAGGTAAGTGGCAGATCATGGTGATGGTATAGGTGCACTCAGTAGGCTAGATATTCTGTACTTTTACTCCATGACTCAAAGAGAGCCTCTTCATCTGGGGTATGTTGTAGCCGATTACCTCTACCATCAGAGTTAGTACATACGGATATGAGCCCTTTTTGTTGGTCCATTCATATCTTAGCTCCTTTTCAAGATGGGTCTCCTTCGTTTAGTGCGAGGGGAGAAGAAAATCTGTACCCCACGCACCTTTGGGACTGAACATTCTATGACTTATATAGCATAGTGCGGCACACAGGTTCATGTGGGTATGTACTAGTAGAACCATCATCTAAGGATGGTGATAAGCCTGCTGAGGCTACTGATGCACCACCTCAAAGAGAGCCCATGGTTATAGAGGCAACATTAGTAGCATCATCCGATCCTAAGTTATCTTCCACTCGAGTTCACGAGCATCTAGCTCAAGTCAAGGCAGCTGTAGCCACCATCCTCAAGAACCAGGAGTAGATTCTGGAGTGCCTTGATCGCATACAGCAGACATTAGACGAGGATGTCGCTACTGACTCACCAACAGCACCAGCACCAGCACCAGACGCCACGCTTGGGAGTCCCACTCATGTGACTTTCTTTTATTTTCTTGTGCTTTTATTTTGTAGTTATTATTTTGTGGACTTGTGTACTCAGAAAGGCTTCATCTTCTGAGGGTTATCTTCATGCTTTATTTTGATTTGTGAGTCTATGCTTTATTGTTCTATATATATGAACTCGTGCATCTTTTCTATTTTATTGAGCTTCACTGAACCCCTTGTAATCGGTGCAAATGACCATGAGAGTGATGTTGATGAAGTTTTTATCATGAACACAACCGTGTGACATTGTCAAATGGTCGTGTAAGCTTCAAAACCAGTTGAACACAACACACCCATGAGTTAGACTTCACCTAACGATCTATAAGGAGTTCAGGGGAGTATTGTTTCAATTGCATTCCTGTAAACATTTTGCTTTTATTAATTATATTTTTATTATGTTTACATGCATACATTGAGGACAATGTACATCTTAAGTGTGGGACAAGGTTCACCTTATACATGTCTTATACTTGTGTTTTCATGAGCATGCTCATGTAGCCAATGAAGGTTCATCTTAGGGTTAAGAGTTTAATTCTTAGTTTTTGGAGGTTGTAAACACTAGGTTTTATCATGCTCTAGTTTTCATCCAATTTTCTTGAATATTTTTGTTCGATTGCTACTTCATGCACTTTCCTCACTCATTAGACCTATGAAAACTCTAGTTCAATATTTTTGGGACTTAGTGCTAATATTATTTCAAAAAAATTTCAGAAATTTTGTTTTGATTGTACATAATGGGTGGAAAAAGCTACCACCTATGATGTATGTAGCCACTCTCATAAATCGGATACTTGTTATGCCCTAATGAGAGAAAAAGCTATCTCATGGGATGAGTGAAAGCTACCACCGTCGGTAGAAAGAGCTACCACCGCTCGAAAGTGTGAAAGCTACTACCTATTCCTTTTGTATATAAATAAGTCCCGTGTTAATAAGAACTTTGGAGTAGACATAGTGTTACATGAGTTGAGTTTTTCACACACACATGCTCTTGGACTTCATTACTTTCATTTTTGATTGGATTGTTTACTAGTGTATTGATTGTTTTATCTAATGTTTGACTCTCTCCATAACTTTAGAATTTTATTCTTGTACTCTCTTGGTGAACCTAAGGCCAAGCACTTCTTTTTTCTTTCCATGATTTTAATGTTTAGTTTTGCTTGAGGACAAGCAAAGGCTTAAGTGTGGAGGAGTTTGATAAGTGCTTGAGCAGACATATTTCTCTATATGTTTTACATGCTTTGAGCATCATTTTTACCATGCTTTATGTCTCATATAGTGTATTTGTTGTTCTTTTGTGTAATTAGGTTGTGAATGCATTGAAGGAAGAAAAAGAAGCAAAGATAGGTTATAAATATACATTTAAAGAGTTTTGGTGCAATCTAAGGATCAAGAAACAAGAGTAGCTCATGTACATGAAGGTGTGTGCCAACTTCCAAGAGAATTCAAGCCAATTTATGAGTTGGAAGGGCACAAAGGCAGTCACACACCCATGTCTGTGCTTGTGTGAAAAATGCAAGAGCTTCCAAATGATGATTCGACAATGAAAAGTCTTATAACCTACCACGTGGACCGACATAGCAAAACACTATTCACGTGACCGCGTGAAAATTCCACGCGATTGCGTGGGAATTTTTGCAGCTCACGCGGGCGCGTGAAATCTCACACGGTTGCGTGGAGGCACATGACAAACGCGGTTTATGCTTATAAATAGCCCTTTTGCCCTATTCTTTGGAGACTTTTTGCTAGCGTTTGAAGGATAAAGCGGCTAGGGTTTGAAGAGGAGGTCTTTGGGGAATTTGGGGAACGTTCTTCAAAAAATTTTGATAGATCTCTTCTCTGTTATAGTATCGAGGGAGCCTTCAACAACCTAGCTTCGGAGGGGAATCCTTCAATACGTTAAGCGACCCATCAAAGCCATCATCACGAATTTAAGGGGGTTTTATTCCATGGTTTTCATTGCTTTTCATTGCATTATTCTTTTCTTTTTAACTTACCCCATGGAGGGCTAAACCTTAGTAGGTATTTGGGCATGTGAACCCTAAGATCTTATCTTTGTATTGATTTACTTAATATTTTCTATTAAATTTGAGTTTATTTGAGTTTTAATCTTGTTTTCTCATTGCTTGCATGTCGTATTGATCCTTGTGATTGATTAGTAATGTATGATTTGTTTCCTTGGTGAGAGAGAGGTCTCCATTAGGGTTAGAACTCCAAGATTAAAGAGGATTAAGAAGGTGAGTCATGAGATAGTGGAGTGTCCCTAAGTGTTATGCAACCATATTTGGTATGAGGCGTGAGATTGAGAGATTTCTCCATTGGGACCTTGTAGGGGGTTAGGGATCTTTCGCCCTAGAAGTAGGGTTAGATCTATTTTTAGGAATCGGCTGCACTCTTAGGTATCTCTAGAGTTTATTGCGGTCATATGTGGTGTGAGGTATTGAGATTGAGCGATTTCTCCACTGGGATCTCGTAGGGAACTAGTATCGGTGACCTGGAGGTAGGGACTGATTGTTCTTGGATTACCTCGACTTATCTAACTCGGTTTAGGAACATTTAGTAAGTCTTACGCTTCATGTTAGATCCTAGGGGGAGCATTGCCCGGGTACCTCATCTTTATTGATTGGGATCCACCTTGTTTTCTACTTTCCCTTTGCTTGCTTATTCGTATTCTGCAATTAAGTTCATTTCATCACAATCTTGATTCTGACTAGATAACTAAGAAGTGGTTACTACTACTACTTTCGTTCCTTGTGGATTCGACTGCCCAACTCACCGGGTATTTTATTACTTTGACACCGTGCACTTTGCAGTACACGCACGCAAATTGGTCGTGTCATTTTCCGTTTGCTGTTAGTTTGCGACTTGACATTGGTGTACAAATGCCAATTTCAAGTTATACCTCTTTAACTTGACATATTTTTTTATCGCTTCATTTAATGTATCCTTTCTACCCAACATTACTTCTAATTTAGGTTTTGCCATGTGTACTTGCTGGTTAAACTCTAGAAACTTTCTTCTTCAATAGGCATCAACATCATCAAATTCAAAAGCACTATGCAAAGACCTTGAGTTCTCATAGTTTGAATCTCATTCACTGCTCTATGCTGATTCATTATGTCACACCCTAATCTAGATCCTAATGCAAAGCTTAATCCTTTTAGCTGTCCCTCCATATTTCCCTCTATTCCCAAGTTAACATTCACTTCAAAGACTTGATCATCATCATCTTCCATGTCATAGTCACTCTCATCGTAGTTAGGGTTAAAATCACTACTATTAATTTCCATTCCTTCTTCATACCCATTTCATTCAATTCATCATCCTCAAATCTAGAACTAATACTAAAAAAATCTAGAGCAACGGGTCAATTTGCTAATTAATTATACCTATGATTCTCAAATTTTATAACATTAACAACTGCCCACAAAACTTCATCACCCAACAATTCTCAAATCATACTATGATATGTATATATACATCATGGAAAATCCTAGACAACTGTGATAATTGTGACAATAGATTTTTCAAAAGCCACACCCACATAAAATCCTTACTAGAACCAACTGCATAAATCTCATTTCCTATCTAGAGAAAATAATCCACTGACATCTACTGAATTCATAATATTCATTTTCTAGTAATAATAGATATTCAATAATGAAATTTATTAATGGAAGATACCCATTTATCTTAGTTATAAGAAGATAAACACACACATATATATTGCATTGCCTTTCACATAAATAAATCAATAAGTAAATCTAGAAATGAGTACATAAATGAATATCTACATACATAAATTGGTAAATTCATTAATGAATAAATACATGAATAAATGAAATGATAATGGTTGAAAGGTCAAGTTATGTCCACAACTTCACTCCAACATATATTTGTTTAACACACCCGCACACACAAATTGCATTAGCATTTCACAAAAATAAATAAATGAGGAAAACAAACAAATAAATACATATATGAATAAATAGATAAATAGACAATCAAGTAAAATGATAATAGATGAAATGTCAATGTTACCATCTCCAATCAAATCTAAAACCCTCAAAACATTTTGTTACTTATACCTGATGAGTGCACGTTATATACATGTTTCCATACCCTAAATCTATCAATATATTTGTTCTTAAGCTTACTTTTGTGCATATGCAGTACTATTCTAGGTACTTTTGTTACTTGTGCAGGAATAGTGGGGCTCAACACGATTTGGAGTGAAATGGGGAAGAAAATAGAGAGAGAATGCCTTTTGGGTGCTATGTGCTCAAGCTGGACACGGATGAGATATGTTGTGTCCTTTTCACTAAATACCTCAGCCTGGCATGAGGTTCAGAGAGAAATCCATGTAGAAGGGTGTTCTCAAGCTTGTCACGGTCCAGACAGGATCGTGTATGTGCCACTGAAAAACCAAAGCCGGAAGCAATTTTATTCAAGAAACGGTGACATGCTCTGGGTGCTCCTGACACACTTGTGTCAAACCATTGCACAGTCAAGACACGATCGTGTCCCTTCTACTGAATCTTCTAGGCAGGGCCTTGCCATTTCACTCAATTTTTCCCTAATTCAACACGGTTTGGACGCGCTCCTGCGCCGACCGTGTCGAGCCCGAAATCAGCCTTTTTAACTCTAGTTTCTAGGGTTTCGTGACCATCTTTGTTCGGGGTTCTTCTTCTCCACAAGGAAGACATTAATGAGAGCGAAGATCAAGCTTATCCACACCTTCTAGGGTAACAAGGAGTGAGTTGGAGGCACAAGGGAAGTGGTGCTAGCAAACGGAGCTCTGCATTGGAGGTAAATCTTGAAAAGAAGGGAGTCATGTCTTCTTTCTTTAGATTTATTGTCATCTCCTCCATGTTGTACCCATCCATGAGGGGCTAGCCGACCACGATGCCCCAAGGTAGGAACTATGTCACTTTGTATGGATAAACACTTGTATTCTTCTTGATTTACGGAGTTCTTTTGGTTCTTGTGTTAAATACTATGTTTGCAAAACTTGATGTGCTTGATCTGTGTAGTTGCTTAGGTAAAACTCGATGGTGGATTGTCACAGTTGTTTTTACCCTAGGCAATGGCAAAACTTGGTGAGCTTGATCCCATAGTTATCTCTGCAAAACTTAATGTAGTTGAGAGCCATAGTTGCAACATTGCTCTTGAGCACACACTAGAACCCAAGAATGTACCTAGTAAGTCATGAGAGCAAGTGAGCTTCACTTAGTGCATAGGAAACATCCTGGGGCATTGCTCTCTTATTGTTGACTGACACACCCCTTGCGAATGCATACCGCAAGTGCATGGGTTATCGAAGTAATAAAAGTACCCTGGTGAGTAGGTAGTCGTATCCACAGGGAATAGTAATTAGAAACACAAGAATTGCTATTTAACTATAGTGAAGATGAATCAATAGTGGTGTGAACAATATCAATACAATAAAAATAAAGAAAACAAGAGAATGAGATGCAGTAAAAGGATAAGAGAGGCAATCGACAGAAAGTGGGAAACCCGGACATTGCTCACCCTAGGACTTTTGCTTCAAGTGCAAAAAAAACTATTATGTCTCCTAACTAATGCTTAATGAGTCATGAAAATCCTAAAACACACGGTCCCAAATCTAAGGTCAACCGTGACTAACCCTACACTATGCCAAGGCAGAGAAATCACTTAGTCTCGACACCTCACACTATGCAATATTATTTAAAGCTCTAGGGACTCCAAGTGATAAACCCTGTTCCCTAATCTAGACCTAACCCTTTGGTCCAGGCGAAAGACCCCTAGTCACAATTAAGCCCCAGCACAAGCGGAGTTCCTCTCGTAGCACTTCACTCTTGTGACCCCAAAGAACTCTTGGAACATGGAGGTAGGATAAATCACACCGAAGGGGAAAGGGGACGTTCTTCTACCTCTTGACTCACCTTCTTGACCCTCTCCAATCTTGCTTTGTCTAACCCTCATAGTGTGTCACTCACTCAAAAGGATTACTAATGTAGACTCTTAACCCTAGTGCCACTCTAAGGGAAAATCCATTCAACAAGCATTCAAAATTGGAACTCAATTAAAGACATCAATTAAAGAAACAAAATAGAAAGGTCAAAGAAATAATATCATCCAATGGTTTACATGTCCAAGTACTCACTAAGGGTTTAGCTCTCCATGGAGCAAGATATAATCACTAGTGAAATCGAAAGTAAAAGCATGCAATCCATAAGTAAAACCCCCTTGGTGTTCTTGTCGATGGTCTTGTGGAGTAGCCGTGTCTTCTTCAAAGGTTCCCTCGTCAAGCCTAGGGCACACCTCGCCGAATTGGTCCTGACAAAAGCCATCGAACCACTCCAAAAGCCTACCTAAAGCTTCCCCAAACCCTAGCCGCGAGCACATCCAAAGATGAGAAAAGATAGGCCAAAGGATGGAAAGAAGGATCTCTTTATCGGGCTGAAATCGCGGCTTTAAATAGGCTGGAATCGGGCATCCACACGGGCATGTTTAATTTCCACACGCCCATGTGAATCTGCAGGAATTGATTTTCTACGGCCTGCGAACAATGACTGCTACAATAACTTTGTTGCAGTGTTTTCTACGGTGACCTGCTACAGTGTTCCGCCAAAATACTCCCGAATCCACACTTTTCATCGAGGCCACATGAATGGGCACACATTCATGTGGTAGATCGCGTTGCTTCTTAAACAAAATCACATTTGACAACAATCTTGTTAGCTTTGCACAAGTTAGAACATATGAGTGTTACTGCCTTTGTGCCCCTCCACTTTGCATGTTTACTCGAGCACAACGGAGGTTGGCACACACTCATACGTCTTTGAGCACGACTTGTGTCTTCACATTTGTTCACTCCAAGATTTCATCAACAACGTGCATTCATGACCTACTTTGGCTTCTTTCTTCCATACTTGTCTCCAAAACCCTATATGCACAAAAGTACACAAATGCGCATGTATTAGCGATACTAATACACAAGCACTTATCATTGACACTCAATCCAATTTGCCTATCTTCTTCACCAGTTCCTCTTCTTACTTCTTTTACTTTTTTATTCTTCTGTGTTAATCCAATCATCAATTCGTTCTAACTAGAGATCAGTGGTAAGTGAGTATTTTTAGTCCAGTCCCTAAGGTTCGACAACCCTACCCCTCACGTGGTACTACTTTACTACTTGTGTGTGACCCGTGCACTTGCAGAAAACACATCAATACCAAGCAATGTTATATAAATATTTCCGAAGATTTCAAGGAAAACTATAAGAGAAAGAATCCCTAACTTCAAAATCAGTGCAAGTGTATATCATTATCCTTAGAACTATGAAATTAAATTCATCAACAAGTGATAAAATATAGAAGAAGATCAATATTGAATGGCATATTCTACCTATGAACAAATATATCTTAGTTATGTTCACCAACCCTCAAGAATTACAATAAGTTCTCAAGAGAGAAAAATAAAAATGCTAATAGATCATTTTCCAAAGATGTAAAATACGTAAAAATCAACAAAACTAGTTTTTTCCCTTATAATACAACCAATACACCCTTATAGCAATCCAAGACTGCCTTAAATCAACGAAACAATTCTTCATAATAATCCCAACAAAGTTCACAACGAGCATAAAAATAACACACAAAACAATTAAAAATTAGGTGCAAACTCAAATTAAAACTAGAATAATAAAAACAGAAACTTAATTAGGAATAATGACAAGAAACCCAAGAAATAAAGTGATATCTATTGACAATGAGAAGTGATAAACCTTGGATAAGAGATCATCAGTGAGAGCGAATGAGTTCCATAAATGCCGCATCTATAAAGCTTTCAGTCCACCGGTCATTGTCCTCCTTGTTGATGTCAATCCCTCTGTCCTCTCTTCATGGTCTAATAGGGATACATGCAAGTGTACGTGTCAATCGTATAATAAAGTGCTAAGAAGTAAGGTTGAATCCACATGGACTAAATAGTAGAAGTATTAACTCCAATCTTGTTATCTAGCTAGAACAAAATATCAATGAGTGTCAAATCAACTAAAACTAAGAATGAAAGGACTAAAATAACAAGTCTAAGGATTGAGAAAGGTTTAAACCTCCGTACAGTCCCTGTACTTTTTGAAAAGTTACCTTTTAGTCCCTCTACTATTTTCGGTGCCTTTATAGTCCCTTTACTTGTTAAAATGTGACTTTTAAATCCAGACGAAAACAGACGTCCAGTTTGCCGTCTAAAACGGCTGATGTGGCCTACACGTGGCTTTTTTTTATACAAATTTAATTGATGCCATCTGACGTGGCTTTTTATAATAGATTAAAAATTAAAAAATTGGAAAAGTAATATTCATATATGTTATCGGATCCTCAATCCTGGATCCGAAAATTAAAAAATAAAACCCTTCTTCTTCCCGAGCCCTATCCTCTCACTCATCTTCAGCGATCCTCCCAGCTATCTCAACCTCCATCTTCCCACCCAAGCCGACGATCCTCCGACTATCTCAACCTCCATCTCCCCTCCCACACCGGCGTCGTCAGCCGAGGCGATCGAATCCTAGTGGAAATTATTTTTAGGCCCCCGTTTGGTTGTGTCCAATTTTATTAACTTGATGTGATGAAGAATAATCTAATATAATCCAACATTCATTGTATTGACCGCACATATGTCCGGTTTTATTAATTTATTACAATTGTATACAATACTAATTTGATGTAATCCAATATTTATTTTTATTCAATTACAATCCAATCCAAAAATTTTTGATGAAATACACTTGTGTAGACTAACCCTGATTTAATACAACTTACATATTCAATTATAACAATTATAATACAACATCAAAACATTTCCCAAAAAAATAAAAAGAAGGAGCAGTAAAAAAATCTCATTGATGTATTATATCGCAGTCTGCATATATCATTCTGCATACATTTCAAACTCCAAAAAATTGGCAAAAGCCAAGTGACATCCAAACACAATAGCTGTGTTAAACAATATCAAAATTACACAGCAAACAGTATTGAATGACACAATCCATTAAAAAAATCAAACAAACAAAATTCCAAACACAAATCACTGCAAAGTAGATCACTGGTGAGGATCTTGTCTTTTGCTTGCTTGTTCTGCATAGCTTTGTTGACGACGTCGGTGTCGGAGGGGGAGATGGAGGTTGATATAGCTGGAGGATCGTCGGCTTGGGTGGGAAGATGGAGGTTGAGATAGCCGGAGGATCGTCGAAGATGAGTGAGAGGATAGGGCTCGGGAAGAAGAAGGGTTTTATTTTTTAAGTTTCGGATCCAGGATTGAGGATCCGATAACATATATGAATATTACTTTTCCAATTTTTTAATTTTTAATCTATTATAAAAAGCCACGTCAGATGGCATCAATTAAATTTGTATAAAAAAAAGCCACGTGTAGGCCACATCAGCCGTTTTAGACGGCAAACTGGACGTCCGTTTTTGTCTGGATTTAAAAGTCACATTTTAACAAGTAAAGGGACTATAAAGGCACCGAAAATAGTAGAGGGACTAAAAGGTAACTTTTCAAAAAGTACAGGGACTGTACGGAGGTTTAAACCATTGAGAAACCAATAGAAGAAGGAGGTGCCCAGATAAGAATTCACTTGGGATTTTAAGGTTAAAGTAATTGCAATTAAATACATATCAACCCCCAGAATTGTTGGACCAAGGGATTTCAAATATATATTCGGTGCTATCTCAAGACTCCCCAATACCTAATCCCACACTACAGTAGGATTGAATCTCTTCTAATCCTACTTTCACATGATTGCATAGAGATCTAGGAAATCCCTAATAGAAATCAGAGCTCTTGCTAAATGACCCTAGTTTAGAGGAATCTTAAGTGGCCTATCTCAAGCACATACTCTTAATTCCTTTCATTTATGGGTGATCTCTCATGATGAATCCCTCGATCTCAATCACACAATCAAAATAAGATAGCCTTTCTCATTATGCTAAATCAACATCATTAGAAACATAGATGAACCCAACAAGCCAAAGGAAATCTATATTAAAACCAAATCAAAATAAAATTCTCCCAAGCTACATCAAATCTAAACACCCAAGGAAGTTACCCCTCCATGGGCTTCATGTTCATCTCAAAGTAATGGAAATAAAGCTTTAGAACACCAAACATGGAAGAAGAAAGCCCCTCTTAAAGTCTTGACAATAGGAATCGATGTGAGCAGCTATCGTCACCTTGGATCGTCACTCCTGTGACTCTTTCGAACTCCTTCTTCTAGACTATGTTCTTTAAGTTCTTGAATGTACATAAATGTGTACATCATAAATTCGGTTGTGTTATTCTCAGGAGGACTTGTGTCTGAGGAGAGCACGTCCATATACATAGCCATGAGAATGGTCAGTGTATTTTTATAGATACTCAGCTTGACGATGCTCTGAAGGATACACGGGTAGGTACACGGGGATGTACCATGGCCGTGCAGTTCTTTGTTTGATGTTTTTAGCCCTATTTTGCTTCCATTGTGCTTATCATGACCTGTGAGTATAAATGGAACAACTATGTATTACATTATCCACTCTTGAGAAAAACTTAAGTGCAAAATATAATTAATAAGATATGTATAATGTAGCGCTTATCATGGTCAATGTCCTCCTTATCCCTCGACATAATGACCAAACCACCACTAGATCATGGAGGGAGGATTTCATAGTTTAGGGTTTCAAAGATGGGAAATAAAAAGTAGATGGTGAAAGAGGAGAATTTCGGGGGCGTGAAGAAGATGTTCATTGGCATCTGAGTTGATGTCCTGGTTGGATTATAAAGTTGATGACTGCAAATAGGTGTGACACGTAGCATGCCATGTATGATCACCATTGACGTTGTTTGCTCGGGTGAGTAAATTATAACAAAACGTAAAGGTAGGGGACCAAATTGTAAGTTTCTAAAACTAGGTGATCGAAATAGAAACACATATAAAGGTAGGGAACTATTTTGGTTGTTTACCCTTAATTTTTAGAGGCAAGATTGAGTTTTACATTATGAATACTTGTATCATGATTAAATTTCATTTCTAATTCTTTAATTTGTTTTTATAAAAATAAGTAGGTTAACCACCTAAAATATATTAAGTAAAAAGTGTATGAAGTGATCTAGAGGGGTATTTTTTTTATAGGTCACCAAATTATAGTCTATTTACAATTCAGTGACCAAACTTCAATTTTAATCAAAGTAATCAATTATCTATAATTTGATTTAACCGGCAAGTCACTCTAGGGTTTCATGCTCCCCTTTGCTTACTTGGCTAATGAAAAAACTAAGTTAGCATCCTTGTGACATGTCATTAGGCTTGTTTGGCGTGTCCATGTCACCCAAAATATGGCACATCGTTCAACACCCGCCATGTCATTTAAAACCCACCAAGTCAGCGTCATCTTTTTCTCTTCATTGCTCCTCCTAATGGACAACAACTCTAGGGAAACCTGGGTGATATGGCCTCGGCTAGAAAGAGCACTAGAGTAAGAGAGGATCTTCGAGTGTCATGCTGGTGCAAGAATTTTAATCCCTTTTTAAAGATCAAGCCCAACCTGAACAAACTCCTCCTGTGTCATTTTAGTGAAGGAAGTGTAGTTTTGAAAAGCTTCAAATCAATGTAAACCTTAGGTTTGGAACACAATGAGGGAAGGGAGATCAAATTTAAGGACTTATTCTCCAAATTTGCTTTTGCTTTTGTAAATTTATGCCCTGCTATGATTAAACAAAAATAAAGAAGGAATTGTTTGGTTGGTGACCTACATCTTGTGTTTTAGTGGATATTGTGGAAGATTAGTGATAAACACCTAAATGTATGTATTTTAAATGTATTAATCTTGTATTATTTGTGTATATTTTAATGAATTGATGCCCGTTTAAGTATAAATTGGTTATTTCGGTGTTACAGATCTTAAATGAGCCGAACGAAGCTCAAAAATGCAAATTGGACGAATTCGACATCAAAAACCGGCATTTTTGGGGTGTCGGCACTGTAGTAGGCATTTGGCTGTGAGCTTCACGGGGTCCATGCGCCCACATGGGTTCCTGTGAGGTTTGCTGGAATTGCACAACTCTCAGTACTGTAGCAAAACCACTGTGGCGAGTACTGTAACACCGACACCGAAACGACAGTGAGCTTCACGGGCTCCATGCGCCCCCGCATGGAGCCCGTATGGACCTGACGGGATATATATTGGGCTGATTTTCTAGGGCAAAGGGAGAGGTTTTTGCAGTGGGAGTTTTTCTCTTGGGCCTCTTAGGCCGCCGCCCCACTCTTCCCGCCGGCGATCTATTACGCAAGACTTCACCAAGAGGGAGACAAACTTTGGAGGAGAAGATAGGGAGAAGGTCCTAGGCATCAAGAGCATCATTTGAGGGGAGATCTCTTCAAAGCTAGAGGGAGTAGTTCTTACTTATTTTCTTGTTTACTTGTTCCTTTGACCTGTATGAGCATTCCTCTTTCATGAGGAACAAACTTATTTATGATTTGGACATGATGAACTCTAGGGTTGATTGTTTGTAATTTGGATGATCATCTTTATTGATGCATTGTTGGATGTTGTATTTCTTTTATGGAATCTTGTAGTTTGTGGTTCAAGCTTTGTGTACTTTGATGTGTTGATTTGCATGAGAACTAATTTGTATTTCAACTTCTAGGTTGTACTTGGTTGCATGACCATCGCCCTTGTACTAGACACGCTTGGCTTGGAAGGGATCCATGTACAAATACACCGTGACCATCAGGTATTTTGTACCCCTCCAGCAATTATGGTTGGACCTAGTTTGAGTATCGACCCTGATTAGAGATTTCCCTGAGTTTAATGCAATCATACGAGGATTTGGGCGGAAGTAATTCTGACTCAATACTTGTATGGGATTAGGGTTCAATTGCCGTGACCATCGGGTTGAGCTAATTTAGGAGTCTCTTGGCCCAACTACCATCTCACATTTCATCCTAAATTCAGGACTTAATGACAACCCTAGGGGGACTCGTTGTCCAAATCACTCCCTTCAGTGTTTGATTCTCCCTTGAGTTCGTATTGTGTGTAGTAGCATCCTGGATTTCATTGTAGTTAATTCTTTATCTTTGTAGAATTACTATTCATCTTTCGAAGTGTTAGGCTAGGAAATAAATGAAAGGGAAGTAATAGTAGCTCCTTGGGACCTGGGAATATGACCCTCTCGTGCTTGTGCGAGAGGTATTACTTGGTGACCCGTGCACTTGCGGATCTCGCATCAATTAACTTCTGAATGTCTAATTTTCTTAATTCCCAAATTGTGAAGATAGCCTTCTAAATGTGTTTTAATGGAATTTGTGGGTTGTGGAAGATCAAATTTTCTTTTATTTGTTTAGATGAAGTAAAACAAACAATTATTTTCCTTTTTCCCATAATTACCTAATGTTTCCCTTAATCGAAATACTAATTCCAGCCCCAGCACAACATACAAAATTCCAATCCATGTTAAAACTCTAGCTTAAATTACAATAAAATCACATTCAAAAGGCCATAAGCAACATCCCATTATAGATTAGAAAAGATTAACATCTACAAGAAAATGCTTTTTATGGAATTGAAAGACATCTACCATAAGATGTTCATAAATCCATCATAGAATTACAAAATTAAGAGTAGAAACCTGTGTTATTGAAAGTAAACAAAATTGTTTTTGTTGAAAGTAAATATGTGTAGAATATGCACAACAACATCTAAAAATATACAATACAAATAGATAAAAAAGAGGATAAAGTATACAAAACATCAGCCACTTCATTCATAATTGGTAAATGTATGTATTTACGACTCTCTTAGGGCCATCATGTCTAAGAAGCTCACTTTGGAAAAGAAACAAAATTAGTGAGCATTAATACATTGTATTTTCTTTACACAACTATAAATTATGTTCTCTTTAAAAAAAATTACAAAAATATAATTAGAAAAAATTTCTAGACAAAGTTTCCCTGATTTTGCTATGAGAAAGACACCTACAAACCTTCAAGAAGGCCTTCCACATGTATCACTTCCACCAGTGACACCTGCAACACTTGGAGGGTTCCATATGTTTCTTTTTTAGGATATTCTGCCTTTGTAGTTGTGATGCCTTTGCCTCCCCTCACATTATTTTTTTGCTTCATCATCCTAGTCTTATCTATATCATGTGTCCCATGGATTGACTTTGCTCATTTGCATTAATTACCTAGAATGTTAATAGAGAAAGTAAAATACATTTTGATCTCATGAATGTGTTGGTGATGCAAAATTTTATTCCTACATGACTAAACTGTGAGTTTGGTTCTTCAAAGGTTTGAGAATGTGATGTGCTTGTGTTATGCATGTTTTGTACCTCTAGTCAAAGATTCAATCTTTGAATTTTAATAGAGAACAAGAATGTCAACAGAATAAAAAATTAAATACTTTTAATTCATAAGAATGTGCTGATGATGCAGATTTTTATTTTAGAATAGCTAACTTGTGAGCTGGGTTCTTCAAATGTTTAAGCATATGATGTATAGTTCTCATGGCACCCTTTAATTAAAAAAATCAATCTTTGAATTTTAACGGGACACAAGAATGTTAACAAAAAAATAAAATAAAACAAAGCAAAATACTTTTACTTCCCAAGTAATGCAATTTTCATCTTAGCATGAAGTAGTTGTGACTTGGTTCTACAAAGGTTTGTGCATGTGATGTTCCTGACTATGTTGGTTACCTCTACTTAGACAATAAACCTTATAAATTTTAGCAGGACATAAGTGAGCTCACATCATTGATTTTTAGAAAAATGTTCATGGCCTCCTAAAAAAGCAAACCAACAAGATACCAGTGTGAAATGTTATTGTAGAACTTGAGAGTCAATTTGATCCATAGGATTGTCTTGGTTTGCTTCACTTGGCTATGCATGTTGTTGCCTAGTTGCATTACCCTTATTTCCCTAACATGCATAAATGATACAAATTTTCTTTAATCACATGACACAACCCAACAACTAGAACAGGAATTAGCATGTATACATTTACTTGCAGCCACCGTGGTATCCCTTATTGCGTCCTGCAATACCACATATGCTGCATGTCATGGTAACCCCTTTTTTTGCTCACTTTTCTATTGGTGAAACTTTTGTTTTCTTCACCCAACTCCCTCCTCATGAGCAAGGTCTTCCTATCTTTTCTCTTATTAACAGGTTCAAGTGGGATCATGGTGCCTTGATCACTCTTGGGCCAAGAGTCCTTTTCATGTGTGGGGTATAAGGTATATGTATATGTCTCCAAGTAAGTGTTGACCTTATAGTAGTCATGCAGGTAATTTTCAGGCTAGTCCTTGTTATATTAAATAACTGAGATGACATGGTTGCTTGGAACCCCAGTTAATTACCATCTCCTTCAAGAGCAATTACCCCTATCTTTGTCCACGACAAACTAGCCTTTAGGCCCTAACACTTTAAACTGGTCCCCTCCTGACCATGTTGTAATATATAGGAAACTCAACTACTTAAACTTCTCTAATATCTTAACTATTCTCAGGGAATGTATGGTTCTGCATGTTTTCATTGCATCCCTTCGTATTTGTATTCTAATCATTAATTGAGTTCTACTCATCTCATTCATTGTTATTATCCCCTTATTTCTAGCCTCAAGAATGTGGCTAATGAAACATTCACACATGTTATTTACATGTATGTCACATTTGAATTTTGTTTGAAAATGTGATATGCTCCAATGCTTGAGTTATATGTTCTTCATGTACTTATATGCATCTGGGGGCATCTCTTTCAAAGAGTTCATGGCCTTTTCAAATAAAAGAATAGTGGTTGCTATGGCACAAGACCAAATTTGGTCCTTAAGTGTTTTCCCTCTATTTTTTTTAAAATTTGTGTGGATGTGCCTAACACAATTCCTATGCTCAACGTTGAAAAATTATTCTTTTATAACAAGTATTAGTCCCTAATTTGGTCATGTAGTTGACACACCATCACCCACACATAAATTAAATAGAAAGGGTTTTTCCACACACAAAATGAAACAAACAAAATGACGAAAAAAATCAGCAAACATTTTTATAACCATAATAAACTAGAACAAACTTAGATTTATTGTTATTCACTTTCTTCCTGTTACTCATAAAGGTACAATGATGACTATTGTTGATTTGCAAGTCCTCTACCAGAAGTTCTAGGAACCATTTCCAGATTTCTTTATATTCATTACCCATAGTTGCCCATGCAATGGGGTAGATGAAGTCATTTGCATTGATCCCAACTATTAACAGTAGTTGCCCTCCAAGCCCTTCAAAAAACACCCATTAATATAAATTACCTACCTGCATTCGGCCAGGAACCCCTCCCTAAGTGGTGCTAGGTAAATATACATTGCTTGGAACATTCCTACATCATATCTGAACTTTATTGTTGAGCCCAAGGTGAGTTTTCAAGTGCTCTAACTTGTAATCATAGAGCCTTACCATGTGTGTTTGCTCATCATCATCTATGAACCTTTTTACATGCAAAATGACATAGACAAAAGCAAAACAAAATAATTAGTGATCAATAATCTTCCACACATTAAAACTTAATAATATAAACATACACCTATGAGTTAAAGTGTTGACCTCATCTTATGGCAATGCACTTGGCCCTATATGTTTTCATTCTACTTATGTCAACTTCTTGGTTGGCCTTGACAGCTTGAATAATCCCAGCTATCTTCCATGCAAGGTCTGCCCTAAACTGTTCAAAATATATGTTTGCTATCATTGACATGTCTATTGTTGTGATCCCTTGCACACTTATGCTTCAAATGTCTAGATTTAATTCGTACTGTGTTACCTTCTTTTACCATAAGAGAAGCCCATAGATAAAAAGGCCAACCTCTCACAAAATGCTTTGCACCTTTTTTGGAGTTGAGTTTGAAGTTCATCACATATCTATTTCTAATCCCATAATATTGTACAACACCCTTGAATTGTTTAAAGTTCTTAAACTTCATCCCAATCTTAAATTGAGAGTTCTTTATGCCACACTCCTTATTAAATTCTAAATACTTGGGTTTAGTAGTAACCAATTCATCCTCATCTGTAGAGGAACATAAATTAAAATCCTCACATCTTGTATAGTCACACTCAATTTTAGTTTCATTCTCTAATTTTAGAGGTTCTCCAGCCACAACTACCATAGCTCTAGGTATCTGACTAGTGTCCTTGTCTTCTTCATTTGATTCATGTAAAACTATAGTTAGAATCATAAAAATAAGTATCTTTTTCATCCTATTTTCCATTAGTATCTCTCCTAAGTAATGTATTTTCCAAATCAACATCTGTTTCATGCATTTCTTCATCCTCCTCCATTTCTTCATGAACATTTTCTACTTTCTCATCCCTTGTCTATCCAGCACCATGATCACTGCCAACACCATTCCCATCAGATCCAACTCCATGATCATCCCCAGCATTAGCAATCTGAACACACACATACACCTTCTTGCTAGAATCTATATCATTTGCCATAGTCAAAGCATCTAGGTTATTTATTTTTCTCTTAGACCCTTACTTTCACTGTTTACATCTAACCATTAGATATTACAACCATCAACCTCTAATATGCACAACTTTAACCCACATAGCCTACCAAACCTTCTATACCACCAATGGTATACTACATCTTTATTGTGAACAAATCACCATTGGGTATTGAAATGGAAGACAACCTAAGGTTATTTATGTGGCTAGGTTTCAACTATAACCACATAAAATAACAAACAAACCAACAAAGAACAATAGTTGCTTGGCTTGGTATGAAATAAACAAATAATTAATGATCATCAATGGATAAGAAAAATAAATAAATCAGGATATAGAGAAATAAATAAGCCATGAAGAATTTGCAATAGTTGCAAACCAAGTTTGCTTTACTGTGAAACCCTAAATTACTCATCAAAATTACACGCAATTGCAATCTTCTAAAGTAACAAGCAAAACAGGGAAGAGCAATAAAAGAATAAACTATGCAATTATTTAACAAGCTCATCAAAGCAAAGGAAGAAAAATAAACAAAAAACAAATAGCTTCTATTAGGCTTCAAAAAATAAAGGATTAGATGCTTTAGAATGTAAAAGAATAGATAAACTATGCGGTTATTTACCAAGTTCATAGATGAAAAACACTGATGAAAAATAATTAATGCAATTGCAGATGTTTGTTGTACTCATAACCTTTCTCTAAGGGAAAAATAATTAACCAAACTAGCCAGTCACTCTAATAATCATATTGCAATAACCAACATGCAATCCTATTAAAAAAAACAATACACTTGAAACATCAGCGTGGACACTTTGTAAGGTAATAAATGGGATTAGATTTATTTGGACTTTGATATAAGGAAAATAATGCAACCAGTCACCATCAAATACCCATGTCCAGAAACAACCCAAATCATCATCAAGTAAACATGAGGTAGGGTCAAAAAGAAAATAAAGAAAAAGGAAAAAAAGAACAACATCTTCAAAATCAACTATCTAATTGAACAAGGAAACTCACTTATTGTGTCAGCTATCTAAAGTGGGTTTCCTCTATGTAGAGCCATGCAAATCAAACAAGGTAAATAAAAAATAAAAAAATACATATATGTACAGTTAGCTATGTGTCAAATTCTCTTCTTCTTTTTCTCTTCTCTTCTCTTTTCTAGCTTTTTAATTTTTTGTCTATGTATAGTCATGTCACCTTCTCTTCTCTTTTTTGGCTATAATAACAATCAAAATCAATAACTATACAATCGACAGGCCAAATAAATCAATATATCTTCAAACTAGATATATCATCAAAGTAGGTTTTCTCTATGTATTTTTAGCTTTGTATTTTTTGACATAAAACTGAAACAATCATGCAAATAATTAATTTTTTTTTTATTCTCTATGTGTCACTATACTATACCAATGTAAAGTTATAATCAAAATAAACATCAAGTAAAGTAGGGTAAACGAAAAAAAAGACCGACATATCATCAAAGTAGAGTAGCAATCAATAAAAGAAAAAGACTAGCCATAGTTTTCCTCAATGTAAAGCCAAGAATGTCATTTGTCCGGATGCTTCCATCAACCCCTAATATAAGACACAATTAAGGTTCTCGATTAAATAAGAACTTGTTTTTATCAAGACCTAATGCCATACAATCTGCCAAATTATTATGTCCATTACCCATAGTGCCATTTGTGTTTAATTTTCTAGCTTTTCGGTCATCAAATTACAACAACCAATAGAGACAACAAGTAAAATTATGTCACTGAACATTTTCTAAGCATTGTTTGTTGAGAGCCACAATTAAGAATACAACACCTTTGTCAGTATATGTTCAAACTAGGCAATGCAACATCATTGAAAAATTTGAACAACAAAATAAAGTATCATTTGTACATAAAAATGCCATCAAACACCATTCATTCTCAATGTCAAAACCCACCTTATTCTCATTGTGAAAGCCCTAACTTCAAATGTAAACCCCAACTTCACATAAAACTCTTTGCAATATAATCTCAAAAACAAATAAAATCAAAATCTCTATGGTTAGGGTTTCAAAAAAGGAACTTACAACACTCCTGTGCTTCTTCCCATGCTGGACATTTCTCCTAATTTACCGTACCTCCCTCGCTCACTCTTACCGGTGAATGCAATGCTTTGTCGTCCTATTCCCTGTTCACATTATCTCTCAAGAACAAAGGAAAGGCTAACCCAAGAAGGAGATCATCCTGTCTGAAAACTTACCTTTTCCTCTCAAAAATGGTTATGTTGATGTGGCGGGCTGGTTTTAAATGATGCGGCAGGTGTTAAATGATGTGGTGTCTTTCATGTGATGTAGATAAGCGAAACGGGTCTAATGACGTGTTGCGGGGATGCTGACTTAGCTTTTCCAGCAGCTAGGTAAGCGAAAAGGGTGGAAAACCCAAGTGACCTTCCGATGAAATTAAATGAAAGATAAGTGACCAATTTGATTCAAATTGAAGTTCGGTAGCTGAAATGAAAAAAAGACCATAGTTTAGTGACCTATAAAAAAAAATTACCCTAATTGAGAGATATATAATTAAAGGTACAAAAAGTGACCATATAGACATTATAACTAGTTAGAATAATAAAATTATGATGCAGACCCACAAGTGATGATATATGATATTTTTATTGATAGGAATTTAAAAAAAAAACTATGATAAAATATTAAAATGTGGTAGAAAAAAGGATGCATAATCCATAACAGTAAAATTTGAGGAACCCAAATATATAAATACATATATAGAAAAAGATACAAGATGAATTAACTCTAAATTAAATTGCACCGCACCTAACACAGTGGAAGACATGCAGACACAGCCAGGGTAAAGTAGAAAATAATCAATGCAGATGATCATCCATCCTACCTGGCACAAAAAGGAACAATGGTTGAGCTTTACCAGGGGCAGGGGTAGTGGTAAGTGAGCAAAAGAAATCGAGGCTATGTTTGATAGTTAAGTCTGAATCTTTCAATTTAATCAAGTGTTAGTGCCTGATGCGTCAGAGGAGTGATCACAAGGTTAGTATGCAGCATTGCTCAGAAAAGGTTAAATACAAATAAAAAGGTAAACCATTAGGTAGGCAACTTGTGATATATATATTCACACACAATAAAGAATATGTTTGGTTTAGATTTTTTGTTTGAAAGCCTATGTCCGAGTTGGGGTTAGTACATATGCATGCCTGCTCAAGAATTTAACAACTATCTGCTGGCCAGGAGTGGCCATGGGGAACGTGGAATTGTTTTGAAGGCATGAATTGTTTGGCAATAACAATTTGTAGGTTTGGGTGGTGATTAGTTGAAAAGATGGGCTGTTTGACCATTGGTTGGATCAGCTTATTAGTAGATAATAGGAATGATCTTTTCAAAGTTAACAACTACAAACTCTGACAGGTTAGTTGTTACAGAGAACAAGGAATCGCTTCCTAAGTACATATGCATCTATGTAAATAGGTGTATTAATTTGTTAGTTTCACTTTATTCAAAAAAAAAAAAAAAAAGTTAGTTTCAGTGGTAATTTAATGAAATTGTTAGATTAAAAATTATATTATTATTTCATAATTCACAGAAGTCGATCTCCACATCCTGGCTCACTTGCCACTGATCTAGGTAGGTGAAAGGATGAAACCCAACTATATATTGTACTGGTTGAGGCTCTAACTATCTCTTGCTTCCCATAGTGACACCCTTGACAAACGACCCATCCCTTGAGGATTGTTTTCTGGATGCCCTTAGCTCTTGTCTTCTTAGTTTGTATTTTTTTGGGCCTTATCTACACAGCTGATGGAATTTTGAGGCAACTCTTACATATTTTGATATATTAGTTTGATTGCTACTTTGTCTGCTCGTTCCAATCGAACTGGTTAAAAACAATTTAAAAATAAAAAAGAATTGTGAATAAATTATCAGTAGATTTGAGCCTATGACTTTTGACTTGAGAGGAGATGAAGTACCTACATGCAATTAAGGATCAACAACTGTTTTGTTTTACTAGGATTTTATGGATTTTATATAATATATAAGAAGCCTTTGACCACGCAGAAAAAGTGAATCGATAATAGGAAATGGGCTTGCATTTGTTTAAGCTTTGTGTTTGAAAGCCTATCCCAGTTGGTGTTAAGATGCGGGCCTGATCAAGAAAGTTAACAACTATAAGCCGGAAATATTGGTTAGGGAGAACGTGAAATTGTTTAGATGGTAATAATGTGAACCTGCTTCACTGGTGGGTTTTGGTATGGACAGTTTGACATGGAGCTCTTTTGCTGGACTAGTTAATTAATGAGTGACAAAAAAGGTTGTCCCATTGGAGAAGTTTAAGTCACGTTCTACTGACTAACTTATATATATATATATATAATTAAATTAAAAGTGGATATCTACTCACTTTCACATGTTTTATTTGGCATTAATATACATAAATTAATAAAATGTTAAAAAAAAAAATCCCCCATATTTGGCTTGAATCAAAATTTAATTATAAGCTGGAATTTTTTTTTATAATTCCCCAACTTTGAAGCGTTTATTCCAATTGGGTCATATATATTTTGAGATAATATTTGACTATAGCCTAATAAAAGCTTATTGAAATTTTTTTTTTCTATTGTCGCTCAATTTAACCATATATAACTCCTTTCGAAATCTACAACATTGGGGTTTAAAAAATGTTTAATTTCATCGGATACGATATCAATCACCGTCAAGTACAACTTCAAAATCACCCTCAACTTCAATTTTTGTTCCTAACTGCACTTTGATTTCGAAAAGTAGAACTTGATATCCTTTCATCTGCTGACATTGATAGATGATTCTTCCATGTGATTATTACCACAGTACAATTGTTTTTAAAAAAAAGAACTCAAGGTAGTATTTGGTTATCATTTTTCTTTATGTTTTGAGTTGTCCTAACTTGTAATCCTTTTTAATTGTTTTTTAAATACATATATTTATAATTTATTCACTTTATTAAAGAAATCACACTACTAAGAATTATTTTTATTAATTTTTATCCCATATTTTCTTTGTTAATTACTACATTTTGTTTTGCTACATGTATTTTATGGGGTTTGTTTAAAATATAGGAAGATTTTTTAAACCAATTAATAAATAAAACAATGTTATTTTTATAATGGAAAGTTGTGAGAAGACATATCTTTTTTTATAGAAGAAAGAGGGTAACAAGTTAAGACCCATTTGTCTCAAGTTTTGTTCATATTTAAAAAATAATAATAATAATAATAATAATAATAATAATAATAATAATAATCATAATAACAAACTGAAAATTCCATGTGAACAAAAATTTCCAAAAAATTATAGAGATTTACAAAATATTAAGAAGTCTAGTGCGAACAAAATAGTATAGGAGAAAGTTTATGAGACTATAAACCTATTATTTTGAATTAACAAAGTCCTTTGATGAAGATATATATAGAGGACCATTCATCTATAGACATCCATAGATAAGAAATCTATGGACGTCCATTATCAGTCATTAAATCTTGATCCAACGACCAACATTAATGAACAATAGTTAATACAGTAACAAATACAGTAATTACTATTTGAAACAGTATAGCACACAGTACTACTGTTTATTAATATCGGTTGTTGGATCGCGATCCAATAGCTAATGATTGGACGTCCATAAAGGATGTTTCGCCATATATATATATATATATATGTATATCTTTATTTGATTTAAAATTAATTGTCTATAACTACTACATATATTAAAATTCTTTAAACTTTTTGTGCTGCCATGTGAAACTTTCATTAACATTAACTTTCAATGAACATGTGCAACAATATTTACTTCATGTTGGTTTTAAGAGAAGATCCACCCGTTGGGGTTTTTTTTATTATTATATATAAATGTGGACAAGTCATGTATTAGAGATGGACACAAAAGAAGAGTTGTACACTATAATAATTGTGGCCTCCATCTATGTGATATGCGATTTGAACTTGCCTCCCCAGTGGGTGAACACCTTATGCTCGTAGGAGACTTAATGCCTGGCTCTACCCTCAGTAATTTTAAAACTACAAATAGATGAATGAAACAACAAATGATATTGGTACTATATATATATATATATATATATATTAAAAACATAGATAATCCATGTTCATTAAGAAAACCAACAGTACAAGAGCTGAGGAGAGTGTTATATTTGTCCATGGTCACAAAGGAACAAGCGATATGTGATTATGTTAATCAGATAAAGTCCAAAATAACTCTCCCAAATTTAAACATGACAAAATAAACCCTAGCTTAGTCAAGTACCACATAAAATCCTCTCAAAATTGATCATGTCTTTTTGGGCCTTGATGTGGTGTTTCGGCTTTTTGGTGTGTGTCAACTCGAACTCTTGTTCGAGTCTATTTGTTTTTGCCTCAGCAGTTTAGACCTAGTCTATTTGAGTGCATTTGAATCATTTTTGGACTCGCACGATTGAGCGTGCGCATGCGTGCTCGCCTTCTTGGCTTGGATCGAAGGCTGGGCAACGTGCTCGTGCTCATTGGGCAGTTGTTAGGCTTCCTGCATCCGTAGGGCAAGCGTTCCCCTATAGGCTGCCTACTCCCGCAGGGCACCCCCAGGCACGCCCCTGCTGGCACCCAGGCACACCCTTGTTGGTGGTGTGCGCCCACGCACAGGACACCCCTGTTGGCCCTTATTCTTCCAAGTTTGGAGCCCGATGATCCATTCATCTCCTCATTAAGGGCTAGAGGTAAGCATCTCCATTCTTTCTCCCTTGTTGTTAGATGGATGGATGATCTAGGGGTTGGATTGTGATTTGATTCTTGTCTTTCTTCTTGTTGGTTGTTGTTGTAACTTGAGAGGTTAGTGGCATTGTTATTTCTTCCATGATTGATTGTATCCTTGAACCAATTCTTGCGAGGGTTCTTTATCACTGTAGCTCAGCAACTGTAGCATCTATAGAATTTGGTTGTTTCTTTGGATTCTTAAGTTTAGAGTAAAGCTCAGACCCTTAGGAATTCATTGGAAACCTTGCAACCTAGTCATGAGCCAACCCTAGGTCTTGTTAGGGCTACATTGCATGGTTGAACATAAGGTTTCATTCTTGTTTTCCATTACTTCATTATTGCTTGTTTTGTATGTGTGTGTGTGTGTGTGTGTGTGTGTGTGTGTGTGTGTGTGTATTTAGGTGGTGAGAGCTCAGCTTGAGGTAAGGACCTGGCAGAAGAGACCCGGGGTTTTAAATCACCTAAGTTGTGAGTGGGTTTTGTGACTTCATGATTTTATTAGAATATTACTTAAAAATCTTTATAGCTTATTTGAGAGTTTTCCATGGTTTTATCATTATGAATCGATTTTTTGGTTGGTTTGGAAATGAATTTCTATGCTATTGAATTATAATCAAAAGTCATGATGCTTGATAAAAATATTTATGGTTATATTGGTATATCAGGTTTGAAATGAAGTATGACACTTTATACACATATAATACTTGTGACATTAATTTAAGTGAAAATGATACTCATTCCCGGCATGTAAATATAGTCCTAGTCATGGACCAATGGATATGCTTTATGTGGTTGATATTATTAATACACCTATAGGCTGTTTTGATGGTGATGGGGTTGTAACCTACCCGCTGCAGTAGGAGGTCCCCACAAACTAGCCTTTAGAGGTGGTATGGAGGACCCGGTTTTATTTGTCCTCTTCAGGTGGAGCATAGAACCCTAATTGAATGATACATTAGGAGTCTAAAGTCACCATATGGAACCAGTGGGTCAATGCCAAGGACATAAGAGCCTTGACGGCTCTGAACTAAACCATGGCTAGAGTTTAGAGGGTTTTCTAGACCACTGATTGATTGACTGAGATGAAAATGTGATATTTGAGAAATTCATAATTCTTATGATGTACTATTTCTGTAATGATCCCCCATATACTCTTGAATAGAAAAAGAATGAGTTTTGTGAAGAGTTTTATAGTTTGGTGTTTCAAAACTAATATTATGCTCGAGGATGATTTTTGAATGTGAAACCCTTTATTGAGCCAAATGAATCTTTTATGCTATCTATGTTTCTAATTTAGATATTTATGGTTCTATATTCATGTTGATTTATTCATATCTATATGTTTTATTTTAAAAGTTGGTTATTTGACAAATTATCGATTTGGTTTTCATATTCTCTTAGAATTGTTCTAACCCGGTCACTGAGTGACTTAGGTTAATCACCCTCTCCCTTCTTCCAGGCTCTAGCCGACAGTAGCGTTGTGACGAGGCGGAGTGCTAGGCATTATCTTTCTATCTATATACATTTCCAGTATTATGTATGTTATCCTTTGAATATGAACATGTTGTATAATGACATGGATCTACTAGTGTGTTTGAACTCTTTGTGCATAGTTTGTATGCTTGTTTAGTTCCTTGGAAACTTTGTTGAATTTGTGATGAGCATATTTCATTGAACTCTACTATCAGGTTATGATATTTTTGTTTCCACTATGTATCTTTGTGTTCCTTATTTCGTATATTTTTATTAGTGTTGTTTAAACCAGGGTTTTGTTAGCCATGCGGAGACTCAAGGGTTGAGTGGTGTGTGTAACCATCCTCAGGATGCCGCAACAATTATCTCATGCTGGGCCCGTGGGTCGGGGCTTAACACTTGATATTAATTATTTTAATAAAATTATATTTTTACCCTTAACAATTTTCTCATTTCTTACTTCATCCAAGTATCACAACTACTATTGCCGGTGAGTTGGTGACCCCTACAAGTTCCTCCTCTACCGCATTGCCCCTAATTTCACTCATTACACCCTCTCAACCTACCTCTATCTTAAGCAATCCGTCGTCCTCCTATTTCTCCCTTTGGCACTCACAATCCAACCCTTAAATCCCTATCAAGCTCACCTTGTTTGTTGCAATCTCAATCTCACCATCTCCCAAATCTTCCTCGTAGGCCCTTATCTCTCCAATGATTCCTGTCATTGATTCAACACCGATTACAACCTCTTTGATGTTGGGCTATATGGTTCTCTCCATCCTCTCCTCCTGCGTTGCTACTAGCAAGACCCACATGCTCGTGGACGGGGATAGTGAGGTAGCCGAGGGTTTCATTTTTGTTGGGAATGATGTGATCTTCGATAAAGAGGATAAGAATCTTATTGAAGGTGTTAGTGGTGGTGAACAACATATCTTTATTCCAAGTGGCGTTCGCAAAGTGTATGATGGCAAGATGAGTACAACGGAGCTCAGTGCCAAGCTGGAGCTTGACAAAGGTGCTTGGAGTGCAGGATTTGCGGGAAGGGATGAGATCTTAAGCTTCAATGATGTGCATGTGATGTTAGGTGAGTTTGGCAAAGAAATAGATCATTAAGCTAGTATTGGTGAGGCCGACGAGAGAGATGGAGTGCTTGTCGAAGAGCCAAGATTCTAAGGAATTAAGTGGAGAGGTTGGGATTTGAGTTGAAAAAGGGTAAAATTAGAAATTAAAAGATAGGGATTATTTCTTAGTTACCCATAAAGTTTAGCTTTAGCCCTATCTAGTCACATTGAAACTATATATGCAGGTCCTATTATATGATTTTCTCTATGTCAATACATTATTCCAGTAATCGTGTAGTTTGATTACAACTCTTTGATTTATCCTTATGTAGATAGCTCATAAAATCAATATTTTGAATCTCATCCAAGGTGACCTGGGATGGCTCCTTGTTCACGGATCAATGGTCAAATCGAGTTTGAAAAGAGGTTGATTCAGTCATAAATAATATGTATTTTTGTAATTTTAATTGCATAAATATATTAGATACATTCTAAATTGATTAAAAATTGAAAACCAATAATACATTAAGGAGCTATTTGGTTTGTTGTATTGTTGTTTGGTTTGCTGTAATTGAGAATATTGTATTTACTTTTTATTTTTTGGTTTGATGTAAGTTGAGGGATATGATCACTATGCAAATAAAAGGATAAGATTACTCCATTATCTATCATTAACACTTGTTATTTAATATTTTACATAAAATCCTTTAATTATTAATTTTATACTTAAAATTAAATAATTAATCTAACTTTCACTATCTATCACTAGTGTCAACACTAATGTAAGAAAAAATAATTAATTAATTAATTTAGCTGTATTTATTCAATTAAAAAAAAAGTAATCGCCTTTAATTTGATGCCTAAAACAATAATTAATTGAGTTAACTCTCACTATCTACCATTAGCACTAATGTAAGAGAATTAATTAATTAATTAATTGATTAATTAATTTGATGATCATTTATTAAATGAAAAATATGTAATATTCTTTAAATTTATGGCTAAAAAATATTTTCGTAATTAAAATCAAATAAAAATTGGTCTTTTAAAATACAATATTAAGTTAAATAAAATATAAATAATTATATGTTTACTTATGTTAACAATGGATCACCATGCAAACTTCTTGTGGAGAATAGAGAATGGTGATTTTAACCCAAATGTTTTGTTGTTGCTATAAGTTGAAATACTACAAAAGTACCTGCAAACTATAAAGCTTTTTACATATAAAACTCATTTCACAGCAAATCAAACAGTATTTTACTTGTACAACTAGTTACATTACAGCTACTTACAACTAATCAAAAGCTCCTAAAAGTACCATAAATGAATAGTCTTTCTCATAGTTTGTAAATACTAACTTAATTTCCTAAATCAAATCCAACAAACATGTTATAATAGTCTAATGATCTAAAATTGTGCTATTTTGGTGCCCCCTAAAAAAAAAGGTAGTTTTCAAACAGACTCAGCTAACTTGGCTCTGGATCAATTTGTTCATTGGGTACCCAACTAGTTAGTAGGGTCAAATTTGAGTTTTAAGTTCAATTTTTTTTTTATAGGAACTAACTTAATGACTTAACTAGGTTGAGTCGAACTGGGTTGACCAAATCGAGTTTATTTAGGTTTTAAAACACTGCATAGAATTATAATGAATGGTAGCCTGTCGCTAGCAAATCAAGATCATTCTCAAGTTTAGAAGTCTAAAATTATTATGGAAGAGAATTTATGTATAATATTGATTAGTTGTGATTTGATTAAAACTAATCAACATAAATAAATTAATCAATCAACATTTTTATTTCATGTGACAAACATCTAATATGTCAAATTTAAATGTCACGCCCTGAACCCAGCTCTATGGACCTGGGACATTGACAAACGACCGTACACCTATAAGGGCGAAACCAAGCAGACATATAAGGCCTCAAAACCTGATCCAAAATAGAACAAAGATTCAAACTCAATGGATTGCAAAAAAAAAAAAACAATACAAACTTATTCAAATAAAACATAGGCCCACAATAAACGGGACTTATTACATGCTAATATTTGATGATTACCTAACGATCGCAATAAGCTATCCGCCACTCAACTGTACTCTTGATCTGAAAAGATATTAAACAATAAATTATGAGCTTGACATCCCAGTAAGCACCCACTAAAAATTTTGGGATCATTTACACAAAATCATAATTTATCAAAATGAGAAAATCAGAAATCAAAATTATTTCAGGCAAACACAGGTGTCAAAAACTGAGCATATAGGTCTCCCAAACAACTATTGCCAAAACAAAATCATAGAATTCATATATTTACCCTCGGTAACCCGAGACAAAATTTATCAAAAGTCATATGTTTACCCTCTGTGACCCGAGCTAAAATTATCAGAGGTCGTTATTCTTCACCGACGAAAAGAGGTGGGAAAATATAGTTTCTAAAACAAAATACGTGTCGACACAGTCAATGTTTAACCCCCAGTGATAGGGTTAGTGCATAGTTAATTGGAGACTAGTTTCTATGTCAAAATACTTTATGTTCACAAAACAATAAACTATCAAAATTCAGATTGGGCAAAATACAAGTAATTTGCCAAACAAAATTTTTAGCAGTGACATGATCCCATTTTATCATAGCAAAATAAACCAGTTACTTGAATCCAAACATGAACAGATAATTTAAAAAATAATAATAATTGATCAAAAATTAACTAAAAATGTATCTGAAAAATACTCCCAAACCTTACACCTTTGCATGTCCTATATTTGGGAAGAGATCCTATTAGCTTTCAATACCAAAATCGAGGCTAACAAGCAATAGTATAAAAAAGAAAAGATTTTTAGAATGGTACAAATGAAAAAAGTTCAAACTATTATTCTGCACTCCCAAATATTGATTATTGTGATGGTACAATAGCAATTACCCACTCTAAGGGCCATATCAATAATTCCGGCATGATCAATGAGTACTAAAAACCTCATAACTTCACACACACTTTTCCAAATCATAAATTTCAAAATTCTGGGAAAATTAGACACCTAATATTATGACATATCCAAAATTCACATAATTTAGAGTACTACTTAATTTATAACATTCAATTGAATCTCCAACTATTTCTGCAAACTTATAATTCAGACATATACTTTTAATATATGCATATCTCTCAATCTACAACTCTAAAAATAATAAAATTTTACTTACAATCATATAACTCAGAAATGAACAACTTTCCTATTTTTTCAACTTATCCAATTCAATATTCATGATCATCAAAAATGGCCAAAATTCTTCAGGCTCTGCACAGAAATATCATCCGAGACACTTATACTAATAGGGCTATATCTCACAAATTATAGATATATAAAATCTGAAAATTTGAAGGTATTTAGGTGACATCAAAATCTACAACTTTTGTATTTAAATACTCTCCAAATTCCATATATAAGATCATGAAATTGTCTAACCAAACTTCATACTTTTAGCAGAAATATCGTTGAGCACATTTATAGAAATCTGATCATATCTCACAAAGATAAAGTCATATTCTACAACTTTCTTATATAAATCTAAATCTAAATCAGAATCTACAATCACAAAATAAATCAAAAATGAAATCAAGTCTGCACAAAAATCTTGACCCCGCCACCTGTGTTTAAAGCTTATAATTTACAGGATACTCATGCAAAAATTTAAAAATTTAGCAGCAAGCTAAATAAGACCTCGATCTACAATTTTTCTATTCTGATCTCTTCCAAATTTTGTCTCTAGATCTTCCAAATAAATTAGAGATCTCTGCTATGCTAACAGGAAATTTCTGAATTTTATCTTCAAATTAAATCAAATCAATTCTCGCCAAACCCTAACCCTAACTAGTAACACATCACAAACAAGAATAAGAAAGAGCAAAAACAAAATAACTCAGAACCTTGGGGTTCATTTCACTGGTGGCCACATAAGTTTCATAAGTATAATGATATGGCCACAAAAGTTTTTTTGTAACGCTGTGGCCATTTATGTTTACTCTGGTCACATGGGTGGCCACAACGGGCTGTTTCGGGGCTATTTCCGGCGAAATTGATGATGTGGCTGCCAGCGTGGCTTATTAAATTCATTACTCTATCCGCGTGGTAGTCCATCTCAGCAGATGATTGAGTAATGCCATGTCATCTCCACGTCGGCATCACATGTGGCAGACCAGACTATAGACGATCTTCTTCTCCCCCCTTCTCATAAGGCCATCCCCAATGTTGAAATGATACCCTAGCCCTAGTTCACAGACTCACAACCTCACTCTAACTTCGCTCCCAGTCCTTTTTCTCTCAGCCAGACTAGGGCATCGCTCTGGCAAGAATCTGGCACCATTTCGGCTAGAACCAGGCATCACTCTGGCCAGACTGTTTGTAAAAGAGTCAAGATTGTGAGAAGTTAAATGTGTTTGTCAACTAGTCGAGATTGTCTCTTTGTATTGTGAGATTCAAATTTAATTTTGTTTTGAATGAATGCTTATGAGATTGTGAGAAGTTCTCCAGTGTTTGTATTTGTTATTAGGTCTATTGTGCAACTTAATTTGAGTTATTATTTTCCATTTGTTTCTTCAATTGAATTATTATTTCAATTGTGTGATTTTCACCTGAGAATTATGGTTGGCAACCTTCTCCTAAGAGTTTCTCAAAATTATTGTACAATTTTTAGTTGTGTAATTGAATGAAGATCAAATCTGCAGAATCTTCAAAATCTGCAGAATTATTGTACTAATTTGTACAATAATTTGTATAAAACCTGGGGAAAGAATATGGGAAAAAAGCTAGACATGAAACCTGGGGAAAAAGTTACTAAAACCTGGGAAAAAATAGAGAATGTACAAATTTTTATGCAATGCTAAACCTGGGGAAAAATCAAGTACTAAAACCTGGGGAAAAATTAGACAATATGGCATAACTAAATCATGGGAATAGGTAGTAAAACCTGGGGAAAAATACTACACAATACAAACATTGCCCTGGTTTGCATGCAAAGCTAAATCCTGGGGAAAAATCTGGGAAAAAACTGCACAATACAGATCATCTGAAATCTGGGAAAAGCAACTAAAGCCAGGCAAAAAAATATATATACAATACAAACATGTTGGAAGAGCTTCACAAATTTGGAAGAGTTGTAGAAATTCTGTACAATACAAATAATACAAAAATTCTACACAATAGAAATCCGCATAAATCTAGAATAAAACTACAGAAAGTTTACACATTCTGCACAATAGAAATCTGCAAAAATCTGAAATAAAACTGTAGAAATTTTACACAATACAAACAATGCAAACATCCTGCACAATAGAAATCTGCAGAAATCTAGAAGAAAACTAAAGAAATTCTACACAATATTTAAAGAAGACAGAACACAACAATTAAACAACACATATCCAAATTAAACAATCAGTCAATAGAATTTTGAGACATTAAACAACACAGAATAACAACCAAATCAAAGTTGGAAAACTTATACAATTCCCAACTATTCAATTCCCAGTTTACATTAAAGAAAAATATTAGCAGTCTATATTAAAACATTGGCAATATGCAGCTTCACACTTGACTTAGGTTGGCATCAAGATCATCTCTGACTGGGGAAGAAGCCATGTTTGCAGGTGGAGATTGAGTTGCTCTTGTGCAGTAGATGACATTCCCCAAGTTAGCAACATTGACATTGCTTGACCTATTAATTCTCACATTTAGACTTTGTCCCTGGCTTGTAATATCACTAGGTTGAATGACTGAGACTGCTGGGTACCAATGACATCAGGAGGTGCAACATTGCCACTTGAAGCATTTTTTGGTGCATCATTCTTTCTTCTCTACAAAGAAAACATAGATAAAATAAGTAATGCATATTTGCAACTCATCAGAAATGCAAATATATATATATATATATATAGAAACAATACATGAAGTAGTTTCTGTCTTTTCAAGCCAAGATTTGAAGGTGTGGCCTGCAATCATTACAAAAATAATTTTATTAGCTCAAACAAATTAATTTTTGTTGCATTGGAACTGAAATAAGACAAAAACCCCTTACTTTATAATGGAGCCTTTTATTGTGGCATGTTTCATGGCAAATGCCACATTTTACTGTGATTAAACCATTTCTTGCCAATTTTTGTTTGCCTTTGCCAGAAGTGTTGGAATCTTAATTTGATTTCTTCAAGGTTTTTTCAATTTACTCAGGCTCTTTTCTCCTTGTAGTTGCTTTCCTTCCCTTTTTTCTTCTCCCCATTGGAGGTGGGATCACTCTGGTACCATCATTCACCTCTGGCCAAAGTTCTTCACTGTTGGTAGGGTTTATGTAATGCTCATAGACCCTTAGATATGTGGACGCCAGCTATGCAGCATGTACAAACTCCTTTGGTTGCTGATTATTGCCATATATGGCACTGATTGCATGAGGGCATGGCAAACCTGTTAATTTCCACCTCCTGCATGTGCAAGTATGCTCAATCATATTAACAATGAAGGAACCTCCAATCCCTATGACTTGAACCTTGGGTCCACCTGAAAAATCTGCTGTGTAGCACTGAGCCTCTTTCTTCATTTGGTCAAGCCTGGTTTGGATCTTTGGGCATATAATTCCCTTATATTTCAGCATCTGATCTTTTTTCCTCTTAATCCTCCTGATCAATTTGACCTTGATCATCTCAAGCATTGTGATAATTCCCTTATCCCTTGTATCAAGTATATACCTGTTGAAGCACTCACAAATATTGTTTAATAGGATGTCACACTTGCATGAAGTTCCAAACAATGCCCTGGTCCAGCTTGCATGTGGTCTATCCTCGTGATCAAGCCATCTTCTTGCATCTGGGTTCTCTTTCTCTATTTCTCCAAGCCAGTAATTAAACCTTTGAACATATGAAGCCCTTGCAGCATTCCATAAGTAATCTTTTAGGGCTTTCCCTTTGAACTTCTCCTTGAAATTTGTGTAGATATGCCTGACACAGTTTGTGTTCAGCATTTGGGAATATCTCTTGAACAACCCTTTTGAAGCCCTGCAGTTACAATGGACAAATTAAATCACAGTTACCATGATTATAATGTAGTTTAAGGACAGAAAAACAAACATTTTGCCAATCACTCATTATGGTGCCATATCTGTTGTTCCAAATCTCTAAATCATCCCTTAATAGCTCTATAAACCATGCCCATGTTTCTGTATTCTCCACCAATACTACTGCATATGCAATGGGAAATATGTAGTCATTTGGGTTAATTCCAACTGCAGATACTAACTGGCCATCATAGAGGCCTTTCAGGAAACAACCATCCAGTCCTATAAAAGGCCTACAACCTAACCCAAAGGCATCCTTTAATGGCTTCAAACAAACATAAAATCCTTTGAAGTGTTGTTCATCTCTCCACAAAATCACTGTGCTCCCTGGATTACTTTGTTTAAGTTTAGCTGCATACCTACACAGTTTTGTATATTGCTCAGATGCATCTCCATTGACCCACTTCATTGCCAAGTGTTTGGTTCTCCAAGCTTTCATAGCAGAAATTGTGAGGCCATGGTCATCCTTAACTTGTTTAATTAAACCATTGCAACTCCAATTCGGATCAGCCTTGTATTTATCAAGGTATTTACTAGCTAGCCACTTTGAAGTTACATGGAAATTATTGAAGACTTTCCCACAGCTGTGATCAAGGTTGGCACTTTTAATCTGTACCAATGGATTATCTTTCTTCATGTGAGCTGCATAGATCTTGAAGGAGCATTGCTTGTTATGGCATGCACAAATAACCCTTTTATTGTCATTCTGAGGGAACCAAATCTGAAATCTATGCTTGATTCCCCAATTTCTACAAGCTTTCTTCAGTTGGTCAAAGTCCCTAAACACCATTCCAACTCTTAATTTTGGGTTGTAGAGATCCTTTTCTTCATTAAACTCCAGAAATCTACTTTCACCATCATCATCTGATCCCTTCCTTGTTAACAAGTCTTCAGAACTGCAATTTTCTGAGTCACTTTCTTCATCACTAGTATCAGGTTCACCACCAACATCAGGGTTTCCTTTTGGACTGTTGAATTCTGAATAAGAGTAGATGTCAATGTCCCACTGTCTTTGTTCACTCATGACCTGCTCATAATCATCATTACCATCTAAGATATCAAAGTCAGGATTTGTGAAATCCTCTTCTTCAGATGCAGTTTCATCAACCAAGCTAGTACTCAAATCATCTTCCATATCACACTTGCTGCTTGCTATCACTTGGGAATAAAATAACAAATCAGGATTTAGATTATTAAAATCTACAAATCAGCACATTACCAACATATTAATATAATGAAACAAGCATCATAGTTACTCCAAACCTATTTTCATAACCAACATATGTACATAAAACTCTCATATACAATAATAATCTAAATCTACAAATCATCACATTACCAACATATTAATATAATGAAACAAGCATTATACTTACACCAAACCTATTTTCATAACCAAGTTATGTACATAAAACTGTCATACACAATAAATCATATGATTATTTTTTTATGTTTTCCTCAATAGCCAAAATAAACCTTCAAGCAAAAGAAAGACCCTCCAAGCAAAAGAAAGGATATTTGTTCAATCCAAACATAGATTGTATAATTTTTTTTAAAGCATAATGGGATCTCTCTTTATGCATGCCCAAAAAAGCACAAATTATCAAATCTAATAATGATTAATTAAGTTCATTAAGAGACTAACCACCAAATTACTTGTCTGAAGAGTTGGGACCTCTCTCCTTCCAAAATCCAACAATTGACAAAAAAAAAAACAAAATCAGATAAAAACATTAGCTTTACATGTAATTTCTTTTGGTCCAAATACAGGTAAAATAGACACATTACTTTTACGATCAAAGCTTCAGCTTTGTTTATCCTGTTCTGATTCTTTTGAGCTACATGCAAAAAATCAAACACACACTAATACACTATCAATTAACTTAAACAAAACCAAAATACATTGTCAATTAATACACTGTAACAATGTTGTTCAATTGAGCTACATATAAGAAAGAACTTTACTACACAGTCGATTAACTCAAACAAAACCAAAATAGAAGCTTACCGGGGAAGATTGGTGGGATCAAAGCTTCAACTTTGTATATCCTATAAGAATGTTGTTCAATTGAGTTACATGTAAGAAAGAACTTTAATACACTGTCGATTAACTCAAACAAAACCAAAGTAGAAGCTTACCGGGTTAATTGCTGGGATTTTCAGAGGAGAATGTGGCTGAGATCAGTGGAAGGGATGAGATGGCCGGGTGGGAAGGCAAGCTTACTGTGGAGAGAAAATGGGGGTGCTCTCAGACAAGGAAGGGACCTTTGACCTTGTGGAATGCACTAAACTGGCAACCTTACCCTCTAGTCTGCCACATGTGATGCCAACATGGAGATGACATGGCATTACTCAGTTGTCTGCTGAGGTGGACTGCCACGCAAATAGAGTTATGAATTTAATAAGCCACGCTGGCAACCACAACATCAATTTCGCCGAAAATAGCCCCGAAATAACCCGTTGTGGCCACCCATGTAACCGGAGTAAACATAAATGGCCATAGCATTACAAAAAAACTTTTGTGGCCATAGTGTTATACTTATGAAACTTATGTGGCCACCAGTGAAATAAACCCAAGAACCTTACCTCAACAATAACAGTAAAACAAATCCTTGACTACAAGACCCTTCTCCCGTTCTCGCCCCCGACACCAACAGCGAGAGAAAGAGATGAGGCTAGGTCTCTCTCTTTTTCTTTTTCTTTTTCTTTTTCTTTTAAAATGTCGATCTAAAACCTAGGGAGGTGAAGAGACTATTAGGGTTTTGAAACTAAAAAATAAAATGAACGTCTAGGATTAAAATCACATAAACAGCTAGGATTTAATTAAGGGGTGGGGCTCACATTAAATTTGTCACTAATTATCAATTTTGTTGTAGTGAGGGTATAAAATTATAATAGCGACACAGCTATGCGGTTTCCACCTAACCTAACCATCAAAACTATTTGAAGTCTATTTTCATTCATATGTTATGTCACATTATGAACCAAGTGAAAAAAATATAACTACATGAAGCTAGTTGATATTTTTTGAAGTACAAATATTAAAGTAAACAATAAATATATGAGGGGATATATATATTAAATATGCACATAAACTTTAATTGTACACTAAATTTTGAATTTTAATAATAATTTTGGACTTAAAAAGTGAATTTGGTTTGCGATCAATATTTATGACTTGAGGCATGGACCGATTGGCGGACATCATTCTTTTAGGATGCCATTAGTAGTATATACTTGTAGTATCATATTTAAAATTTTTTCAAAAATTAAATAATTCTAAATATGCAAATATTTGAAAATTATTTGTCAAAATAAAATTTCAAATATCTCATTTTTCTATTCAAAAAAGTTTTATCATTGTTGAAACAAAAATGTCCCAAATGGTCAGATAATTATTCATTTTCCTTTTTTTTCATGATAAAAGACATCATGCAAATCGAGTTCGGCTTCAGAATGAGAATATGCCGTTGGATTTCAAGGAAAAAAAAAAATAAGACAAACAAATAATGAAAAACATAAGGATCATTTTGGAAAAGAAATTGAAACTACAATTGTTTATTCAATGGATTCGATTTAAGACAACTCTTCTCATTATTTATAGATGACAATAGAGACTTATCCGATGGATAATAGCATATCACAACTAACACTTAAAAATCCAAAAAACTCCAAAAGAATAGGTAAAAAATATGACCGAGTCTTATTATTCTTCACATAATTGGTAGCTTTTCTTATCCTCCACTTCGGCAACCTTTCCACATCAGCAACTGCAGCTTTTAATCACTGCCAACATTCCCCTTTGATTCAAAGCTGCACAATTTTTAACTTCAAGAATTTCATATTTGTTTTAGAGTACTTCTCTCCAAACTTCAAACATCATGGAGCACTTCTCTCCACATTTCTAAAACTTGTGAAGCACTTCTCTTAACTAGATGCACTTTTCACAACTAATCTAAAAAAGAACTTCTTCTTTGGCCTCTTCTACCAAATTTGCAAATTTTTCATCCTTAAATCTGCAATTTACCTGTAAATGTCCAAATCTTTTGCACTTGAAACATTGAGGTTTTCCTTTGTGCCAACAATCTTTCACTTCATGGTCTACCTTCTTGCAATGGTCGCATTGGAGTATTCTTCTTTTTCCTTTTGAAGATGAACTTTTGTCTAGATATGCTTCTTTAACTTTCTATTCTACTCATTCCTCTCCCATACATCATTTTTGTTCCTGTGCTTGTAAAGCATTGATTAGTTCTGGCAAAGTAATTTGACTAATATCTCTTAAATCTTCTAGAGATGAAATTTTTGCCTCAAATCATTGTTGCAAACTTACAATCACCATTTCCTTAACACCACAGTCATTAACCTGTCAAAGTAGGCTTGTATGGTCTCTTTTTCTTTCGTTCGTAGAATCTCAAAATCTCTTTTGAGATTTAGCACTTGCATACATCTTGTTCTGTCATTACCTTGATATAGTTCTTGTAGCGCATCTCAAGCTTCCTTGGATGTTTTATAAGTCATGATTCTCGTGAAAATTGATTCTGAAACAACAACTTGAATAAAGGATAAGGCCCTTGGAGTTTTTGCTTCTTCCTTTGCATGAGCCTTCATTTGATTGAGGGTCAGATTGTCTCCCAAAGGTTGTTTGCTCCTCTCATCTTCAACTAATTGCCATAAACCAAGCCCTTTCAAATAAGCTTTCATTTTGATGGCCAAACTTGATAATTTTCGCCATTGAAAACTGGAGGTTAAAGAGCAGACATAATGGTAGTAGCCATGTTGATCATCCATAGGTCCTTCAAATCTAATAGCTCGGATACCAAAATGTTGGATTTTAAGGAAAATAAAAATGATAAATGAATAATGAAAAAATTAAGGATCATTTTGGAAAAGAAATTGGAACTATAATTATTTATTCAATGGCTCTGATTTAAGACAACTCTTCTTATTATTTATAGATGATAATTGAGACTTATCCAATGGATAGTAGCATATCACAACTAACACATAAAATTTTAAAAAAAATCTCCAAAAAAATAGGTAATAAATATGACCGAGTCGTGTTATTCTTCAAGTGCTTGGTAGCTTTTCTTATCCTCCAACATATACTCAGTCCTCATAGCTGACTATTTTGTGAGGAATAAAACAATCCCACACTTTCACATTCAATGTTTCTACATATATATTACATGCATGCATGAGTGTAACAATAGAAAAGAGAGAAGGTAGGATCCCAACGCTAGACCCGGGATACATGCTATAATATCGAAGACCAAGTTATGCATGATGTGAAGAGTGTTCTCTAACTTCCCACCTCAGTTGGAACGTGGCTCGGTAACACCTTCAGACTGGTTTTGAACTGGGAGAAGACAACTGTGGTGAGTCCCTTGGTGTTGCAGACGGCACACGAAGAACACAGACTTCTCCAAGGGCTACTTCTTCCCGGATGAAGTGGAGATTGATCTCCACTTGCTTTATACGTTGGTGTTGCATTAGATTAGAAGAAAGGTACATGTAAGACATTGTTAACAAGAAGCACACAATCCCCTAAAGTGGATTTGCATGTATCTGGGCAACCTACCCAATTGGTGTCCGAGTATGTTGTGAGATTATACGAGGAGGTGGAGTGAAGCTACATGCAATGGTTGATAGTACCTTTGATGTAATGTAGGATATGTTTGATGACATGGAAGCGTGGTTCGCGTGGATCATGCATGAATAAGCAAACTTATTGAGAGGCATAGGATATGTTAGGGCGACTGAAAGTAAGGTATTGTATGACACCGGTGAGGCTGCAGTATTTTGTAAGGTCTTAGACTGGGGAGGTGCAAGAAGTTAACAATTTGGAGCATGTATCAATCGGAGTTGACCAGGGATTGCAGTGTTGCATGCTGGGTGATTTAGTATGTCTGAAGCATAAGTGTACTGAGGTAGGAAAAGACCTTTGAATTTTCTAGTCACATGCAAGATGAGGAAGTGACGAAGATTGCCAAGGTCGGTCATTCCAAATTCCTGGCTCAAGAAGCAATAAAGCAGCGAAGAAGCATAATTGTAGAGGCTATGAGAAGAATACCATCTACAAAAAGAAGTAAATAAGCAAGGTCTGTGCGGCGGCGGTAGATGAATAAAGAAGAATATGATTTTGAGGAGATAAATTTGAGAATAGTAAGAAAGTGAGTGAAATGCTATAACCAATATTACGGTGCTTTTTTAAGCCCATATAATGACTTATTTAGGCGACAAACAAGGCCGAGTGAGAGGAATTTTCAAAGTCAGAATGTTGTTGGCAATATACAGTTTTGGAGATAGTACCTTAGAGGAAAGCATTCATAACATCGAGTTAATGGACAGGGTAAGAGTTGGTGATGGCTATGCTAAGGACCACTCAAATGATGGCAAGTTTGACAACCAAACCAAAAGTCTCATCGTAGTCGATGCCAGGCTGCTAGGTGAAGCTATGAACAATCCACCAAGCCTTGTACCTTATGAGGGAGCCATCAGGTTCATTTTATGCTGAAAAATCCATTTCTCAGTAACAACATTGATGCTGGAAGGCCGCAATATGAGAGGCCAAGTTATGTTATGTAATAAAACATTGTATTCCTCAAGCATAGAGTTATACCTATTAGGATTCTTTAGAGATGTATGATATGTTTTAGGAATGGGAGAGAGGGCACTGGTGTTGTTGTTTAAGTTTAAGAGTTTCTTGGGAATAGTGATGTCAGATTTTCCATGTGTTTGCATGGGTTGAGCATTATTGATGGTAGGCCAGGTAGTCAATGGTGGTGCGGCTAGTGGTGTGGTGATGCTTGCACTAGAGGTCTGGGCGCTAGAGACATGTGAGAGAAGCTGGTCAAGAGTGGAAAGAACAATAGACATGGTGTGTATAGTGGAAATCATGAAGAAAATCATAAACAGAAGGTAACGTGTGCTGCTGCCGAGAGAAAGGGAATTAAGTTTCATCAAATGTGGCATGCCGTGATATGATAATGTGACAAGTGGATTTGTCGAGGCATCGATATCCCTTATGATCGGAAAGATAGTCGAGAAAGATACATGGGGTGGATAATGGTGTTAGTTTGTGTGATGCAATGGCGGAGAGGTTCAAATAGCAAAGGAGTCCTAAAACGCGGAGATGAGCATAAGATGGTGTGGTGCGATAAAGAGCTTCATACAGAGTAGAGAGGTTTTTGGTAGGGCAATGGTTAAGGAGATAAGTGGCAGTGTGTATAGCCTCAGCCCAGTAGGACAGAGGCATATAGGCTTGGAAAACCAATGTGCAAAGAATGTCATTGATATTACGAATGCATCTTCGGTTTTTCCATTTTGTTGTGAAGTGTGGGGGCGAGAGAAGTGATAGAGAATACCATAGAAAGCAAGAAAGTCATGGAGTGGAGTGTTATGGAATTCACAACTATTGTCATATTGTGGGTTATTGATGGGTGTGGGGAAATGTGTGGATGCAAAAGCATGAAACTGATGTAGTGTTTGGAAAACATCGATTTTTGACACGTAAAGTAAAATCCTAGAAAAAATGTGTAAAATCATCAAGAGTACTATATAAAAATGAAATCCATTATTGGTGAGGTCCATAAGTCATAATGGATTATTTCAAAAGGAGAAGTAGTAACAGAATTTGAATGTGAAAAAGAAATACAAATGTGGCAACCTAATTGCCAAGCATCAAATAGAGCGGGAGTGGTGATGTTCGGGAAAAAGGGACATAAATTGGCTGAACTATTGCACCTCAGAATCTTGTGCCTAGTCTGAAGGTCCTTCACAGAGACACCAAATGGATCGAATTCAATTGAACATTTGTTATCAGATGTGAATTTATGGACGGATAAGGTTTTTTACTATATGAGGTGTGATCAGGACATCATGAAGATAAAGAGGATGATGAGCAGAATTGAGAATAGTATAACCATGCGCATAATAGGTATAAGGGATCCATCAACAACTATAACATTCTTAGAAAAATTCTTTGTAGAAAAAGAGGAACAAGCAAGTATACCATCATTGGCGGTCATATGCGCAATCACCCCATATCCATGTACCAGTTGACAGCAGGTTGCTGAAGCAACATGGAGTTAAGGGCATTGATCAGTACTATCTGGTCCTAAGATGGCAGTGGTGCAGGTGACATCGGCATGAAGGAAGTAGGATAAAGGAAGTGTTGCCATCACATCTGCCAGTTTGGCCAGAACGACCGCCGTCATGTCCACGCTAGTGGCCACCGCGGTATGTGACCTGGCTTCCAGAGGTGCTGTGGTCACCACGGTCAATGCAATTGCCAAGATCACAAAAGCCGTGCTAACCCAGGTTTGTGTTGTTGTCACCTGATCTGACAGTGAGGAGCACGGTGGCCGTCTTGTTCTTTGAACTGCAGGCATGATCAATTTCTTCAAGTAACAAAAGAGATCAAACCTAATAAAACTTTGAAATAGCAACTGCATGGGGAGGATCGTCGCCAGGGTGGAGTAGTGATCATTCAATGCACGAAGAGTTGTCAGCACCAAGGTCTCATCGGAGATTTTCTAGCTGATGTAATTGAGGACATCGGCTAATTAGGTCTTCAGGCGATTACAGTAGTCAATGAAGGAGAGATCGCCTTCTACCACATTCCAAAATTATGCCTCTAGATGAATCGGATGACTACGCTTGTTATCGCAGAAGAGATTCTTAGTGGCATCCAAAATTGATGAGTGTACAATTTTCATATATTTCATATCATTTTGTACACTCATCCAGCATATATTAGAATCATATTGTGGAATTCAATACTAAATCTAGTGTATTTCACATTCTCAGGCGTAGGGTAGCAGTTCAAGATGAGAGAGAGAGAGCCAAAAGAAGCATTTTAGACACTAGATGAAAAAGTTGGAGTTTTCTTGGCATCATTTGAATAAGAACAAGGTAAAATTGGGTGGCTTACTGGCAGTTTATGGCCCACCTTACGGTCGTAAGTAGATTCCAGAGAACCTTGGGGGCATCATTATGCTCATAATGAGGATTCAAAGCCAAATCAAAGAACCTTACGAGCGTAGCTTACATCTATAAGAATGGCTATAAGGACCATCTAGAGGAGTTTACGACCACAACATACGCCCGTAAAGGCGGTCGCAAGAAGCAATACAGTGAAGTTTAAAGTCTAGCGCTTACGGCCGTAAGTTTGACCATAACAAAAATAAAAGACCTTATGGATGGGACTTACGATCGTAAGTGATCTCATAATTCTCCCGACCATCTTCTCCATCTCCCTTACTGCCATGTCCCTACTCCGGTAAGCAGCCCGTAAGTAGTAGGGTATAAATTGAACTTATGAGGATTTTTAGGGCATTCTTGGTTTTTCTTTTTGGATGATTTTTGGAGCCGAATTTAGGGAAGAAAGGAGATGAATCTCCAGCACTCAAGGGGATAATCCAAGGGATATTTGGATCCACATTCAAGGGGATTGAAGATCGTAGCCATCAAGCTCACCTTGTAGACATGCGCAGAAGCTTTCCTAAGGCTTTTCTAGTGATCCTTCTTCGATACGATTGAGAAGAGGGTTTTAATATTTTCTATGTTTCCCCCTAAATCTTACATTTTGAATGCTTGCCCTCCTTTAATAGAGGGTTAATTTGTAGATGTTTGGGCATAGTCGAACTCTAGAGTTTACATTTTGTCATTGGTTGTTGGATCTTTGATGCTTTAATTGTTTTTCTAATTTTAATCATTTCTATTTAAATCTAATTACATATCTGAATGCTTGGTTGTTAACGAGGTGAAAACCATAGCTATCATACTTGATGCGCTTTGTGACGAGTAGAAATACCCACCTAGCATAGCCATGCCGTGATTAGAGGGAATTATGAGTAAGTTTGGGTATACAGTACTTTGGAGACTCAGTCTCTCTCAATACTCCCAAGTGAGTTAATGATAATCTCCATGCTCTTTGTAATCCTGTGGAGTTAATGGTAACCTCCGTGCTCTTTAAGAGAGATTATCTACTTAAGAGATCATCATTAGCTCACTGTGAGGTTTCATAGAGTGTTAATGCGATTATGTGGATGTTTGTATTAGCTCTACACCTATTCAATTATTCTTTACCAGAGAAATTAGAGTTTAGTATAGTTCTGGAAACCTCTCGGTCCAAATAAGATTGCATACTTAGATAACCTTTGTTCTATACTTTATAACCCTAGAGGAATGCTATGGTCGGACATCGTTTCTTCCCTTGGTTTCTCTCTTATTTCTTACAGTATTTCTTGTTTATGCTTTCTTTACTTACACACACATCACTTCATTAGTTAGGCTATTTTTTTAGAATTAGGGTTATTACTAGTATTCATTTTCTTCCCTGTGCACCAACACTCAGTATTCACGCACACTTTATTACACAATCAGCATGTACACTTGCATCCCTATCACAGATGAACTTTGCATTTGTACCAAAAGACATGACAATGTCGAGCATTTTAGCAAAATCCGAGCCGTATAACCAGGATAGGAGGTGTAGACCTACTGTTGCCATTCGGTATTAGGAGAGGAAGGAGCTGGTTCTTCAACATGGCTGCAAAGAGCATATTTACCGAGGACTACCAGGAAGAGCTCGCGCCACTTAGAGTAGTTTGACCCTTGTGTGCTTTTATACTAGCGATGTTAATTGCCAAGGCTGTCAGAGAAGAGATAATTGGAGAGGTAGTAGAAGAGTTGGTCGAAGTTGTAGACATGGCTGTAGGTGGAAGAGGAAAGGAAAGAGGTGGGTGAAAAAGAGTTTAGGCAGAGATAGTCTTCAATACAATGTTTTGTGAGCAATAAAACAACCACACACTTTCACATTCAATGTTTCTACATATATATTACATGCATGTGTGAGTTTAACAATAGAAAAGAGAGAAAGTAGAATCCCAATGCAAGACTTGGGATACATGCTAACATGTGATAATATCGAAGACCAAGTCTTGCATGACGAGAAGAGTGTTCACTAACACTGACATTAGAGGAGCAATGCTGAAATTCTGGTGTACACTGGAGAGCTTTGTCCTCCTAGTACCAAAGATGGGCACAATTGGAGGAAACTAACTCCCATGCCCGCCCAGAGCTTCCTCGGTTTACATGAGATTCCTTGGAAAGATCATCGGTAGGAATTCAGATCTTGCATCTCAACTAATCCTCACATCGACGAGTAGTAGATAGGCTGGCAAGCTCCAGATTTGATCACTTGTCGTCCAATTGTAACCAGTTCACTTGAAGCTCCCTTAGAGGTTGTGGGGGAGATTAACTCCCATCTTGACAGGGATGACCATTGGTCATCAATCTCTTACATCAGTATGACTATTGGTTAACAAAGGGATGGTGGGAGAACCATTGGTCACATTGGGGCAGACAAGGAGGCGACAACGAAAGTACAAATTGGTTGTGTATCCGGAAAACCTGGAGTGTCATACATGCTTGTCAGCAAGCCAATGGCAAGGGACGATATGTCATTGGCGATGTAGCACCAACCAAATCCCATGCAGGCATGCTCTCACAAGGCACGTGTCAACATAAGGAGTAAAGGCAGTAAAGAGTAAGCCTGGGAAGACTAGGTTTTGGGTTCGGTTGACCCACACTTTATATCTGATGTGTGGTTAATGGTTCCAAAAAAGATATTGGAAAATTCAAAGACCTAAACCCATGTCTCAAGGATTTGAGTGAGAATCCCTTGGAAGGATTAGATGATGATAAACTAAAAGAAACCCTAGGGGATCCCCAAAATTTGGAGGATTATCCTGATGAAACCCTTAAGGATAATTTTTACATAGAGGAGGAGATTGATTATTCAGAATAATTAAGGATTCAAGAAGAATATACTAAAGCTAATGCCAAACTTTCACTCTAAAGAAACCTTGGCTTCGAGGGACATCCCCCAAGAGGTAGACATAATGATTTTAAAAAAAAACCATCTTCCAAGTGGAATGAGCAAGCTGGGTGCCTAGGTTAACTACCGTGATCTACCAAAAAAAGAAAAAAGTGGATGCGTTGACACCTCTGGAGTCCTTAAGAGGAAAAGAACAAAGCTTGAGGATTCTATTACAACAATACAATGTATTCTAGAATTTATGGGAGCTCATACTTGACCAGTCGGAGCAAGTGACACCAGTGAGGAGGTTTCTGCCTAAGACACAAGCTAGTGTTGTTTTGAGTTTTCGTACTTAGCTTTGGTAAGGTATCTTGCCTTCTATCCTTGGTAGATCCACCTTTGGATAGGTTGTATTTTTCTTGTTCTATTGTTTTGTTTCCTAGTTGACATGGTTGTACTCTTTTTTTTTACTTGATGTATTAGTGGTTTATCCACCTTTTCAAAATATCCATGTCCTTCGACTAATACCATGTTTGGCCAAAGCAAGTCTTCTATAACTATTTTTCTAGTAGTGGGTTTTTGAAGCCCTAGAGGTTAAGAATACTCCTTCCCCCTTATCTAGTAGATTTCCATATGTGATTCCAAGCAACAAGGCAAAAACTTTTTCACTAAGATGTGGCTTGTGCTAGAGTTAGTGTCTATGGATTTTGTCAATTACACAAGTAACCTAGCTAGTCAATCTGAAAATTGCCTCCAGTAGGTTGGGATTATTGAGAGCATGAAATTTATAAGTGTAAATTTTCAACTGAGATAACGATATTTGATTTTCCAAAATGAGTGCTGTGAACAGATGGAGAGGATCAATCTCGTCTAAGCTAATGATGAGACCTTGCCCCAAGATTGGAAATCGTATGTAAGTGATGGGGAGATAATCTTTAACTTAGTTGGGGGTCATTACAAAGTTGGCATTGGGGAGATGCTAAGTCAAGTCTAAATGAGAAAAGGGAGCTATTGCTAAAATTAACTAATAGTGAGTCCAAATATGTCATGCCTCAAACCTGACCAACCGAGCTCGGCACTAACAAACGGCCGCATTCCTATAGGGTGTGCACTCTATAGGCATGTAAGGTCTTAGAATTGGTCTCACTTAGAAAATATAACTTCAAAAAAAAAATACAAACTAAATGTAACAGGGTTCAAATACATGATGGTTTTCTAAAACAAAATTAAAATATTAATACAGCCATAACTACAACCTATTTAAAAAAGGGAACACCAGCTCTTGCTAGCCCATTAAGATGGACGCTAAACTATTTACTCTTAGTTTGTAAAAAATTAGAACAAACTTATAGACTTGACAACCCAATAAGTAACCCATTAAAATATTTTGGAATCATGTATTAATAAAAAATTTGGAATCAAATACAAATTGTTAAAACATAGTATAATGATAACAAAAATATAACTCAAGAAATCAGACTAAGTTAATAGAATACCAATTACAAGATATTAAAAAATATACATCTCCTAATTACTATAGCCAAAACAAAAAAAAAAAAAATCAGATGTCATTTGTTTAAACTCGATGACCCGAGTTCGATTTTCCAAGCTCATTTTTTTACCCTCGATGACCTGAGCCAGATTATCGAAAACCGTTATTCTTTCACCAACGGCACAGTGCAAAACTATTGTTCATTATCAGAGTTTCATATCAACATAGTTAGTGTTTAACCTCCACTAACAGGGTTAGTGCATATAGTTAATTGGAGACTAAACGTATTTATGTCAAAATAACTTTGTTGTCCGAAAACCAAATAAAATATCAAATTTGACACCAGAATTAATTTTCAAAATAATTCTTCAAGAAAACATACTAACATATGCATGATCTATAGTAAAGATAATCTAATCATATTCAAAATTATTAACAAACATAATATTTTAAAGATTAACAAATATAGTCCGAAATATGGAATTAGTTAATGTTTCAACAAAAGAATACATAACTGTATGTAATAAAAAATTATATCTATATATATACATTTATATGTGATGCTACTTACCTAATTAATGCTCAAAATAACCCAGATTCTAAGCAAAACCAAGTTTCTTCCGTATGCCCTAAAATTGGTAATAACCTATTAGTTTCTCTAATCAACAAAATTTTAAAAATTTCAAGCATGTAAGAGAAAAGTTTTCAAGTTTTCACATGATGATAGCTGAGTTCTTCCGAAAGGAATTGAAATTATGAGTTTCTGAAGGGCATAAATACCAAAATGGCCAAATTAACATTTATCTCATTATTATTGGGTCTAATGCAAACTTATCATAGCAAAGATTTCAAAGAACACATATACTGACAAAAATAAAGACATCCTTGAGATGGAGATATTCATCACATTACAGGCAGGAATTTAGATGATATCCCTTGTAACCTGCATACTCCCATACAGAAGGCAGGATAAACTCATGAAGATCTCTTTGTAAAAATCAAAATAAAAGAAAACACTAGTAAATGTACAAAGATAGCAGATCATGATTATGATCAATAAATATTATAACGATAGCTTTGGTAGGCTTCCTCAATTACCCAAATTTCCAAAAGGAAAACATATTGCAGATGCACAATGAAAGATATGCAGGAATAAAATGTTACTAACATATGAAGAGGTCACAAAGCTATGATTAAATGAAATAAACAAAACTTATAAGTGCTCACTCGTAGATTAGTATCCAATGGAGAAGAGTTTCTCGTCCTTACCTCCAGCGGCAGTGGTGGAACTAGGATGAAAATCAAGGAGTGCTAACTTTAATTTTAAAAAAATTATAAATTAACAAAATTTATATTAAGACTTGCATGAACAAATCATTAAATGAAATAAAAACTTCTTCTAAAGTTATTTTTTTAGAAATTTTAGATTTTATACAGAAAAATCATTAGAATAAATTTTTAGAAGTAACTTGTTACAATAGAATCTAATCAGTCTACATGATATGCAAGATCATATTAGATATAAATATGTTAATATATTATCTATATATATGTCATATATATATATATATATATATAGGATGAATCATCTGCATACGTTCATAGTTTTTAAATCTACGAACGTTGCTATCGACCATTGGATTTCAACCCAATGGTCCAGCACTGTTCAATGAATAGTACTACTAAGATGGGATGCACAGTATTTTGATCTAAGTCGTTCAATCAATTTGTGCACAGTACTCAACTAACCCCTAATTATGTCTCACTGTAGCATCTTAATTGGCACTGTGCTCAACTGAGGACGTTATAATTAAGATGCTACAGTGAAACATAATTAGAGGTTAGCTGGGTTCATTAGTTTAGATTTTGTTTTTAAATTGATTGTTGTAGGATGGTTTAGATTTTTTCAAGTATTGTGCACAACTTGATTGAACGGCTTATATTAAAATACTATGCATCCCACTTTAAAGATGCAAATTCTTTTTTTTTATTATTTAAGGATATACCCCCGGTGGAAGGTTACATAATCCCGGGATCAAAGAAAACCAAAAAAAAATCATTTGAAATATTTTTTATTAATATAGATTTTATTTGTCATCGTTTCTGGGTATAGGTTTTATTTTATTTTGCATTTTATAACTTTGAGTTATATTACTAATTTCTAACATGACTTTGATATTATTAATAAAATTTCAGTCATACGGGCGGATGGGACTAGACGTGGCCATTTTGAACCGAAACCGTGGAACCGAACCGGAACCGAACCGTCAAAAACCGGAACCGGAACCGGAAAAACCGTAACCGTTCTAAAACCGGAACCGGAACCTTCATATAAGGTTCGGTTCCGGTTTCAAAATTTAAAAACCGTGGAACCGACGGTTCAACCGGCGGTTCCAACCGGCGGTTCCATATGCGGTTCAACCGGCAGTTCCACATACGGTTCAACCAAAGGTTCAAAACAAAAGTTCATATTATATTATATAAATATAATATGAATAATGTTTAAAGATATTTTAAATAATTAATTAAAGATATTAACCAAATTGATTATTGATTAGGTCTGATTCTGAATACTTGATTAGCCGATTAGGTCTGATTTGTGACATTCGTCTAACTTATATGTACTGTGCCATGCGAAACTTTGTTACTCATGCAAGAGGATAAGTTATAATTAATTGATTATGCCACAAATTATTAGTTACAAATTAAATATGGATTTATTAAAACAATTTAATTAACGAGAAGTACTTAAATATTTAATTCTTTAGTAGATTTCCATATTATTTTTATAATTTAATATAAAAAACAAAGACTAGACTTTATATATCTTCCGTTTTGAAACTTACAAAATTAATGTAGTTCATATTAAATTATATTTATTTTATATAAATGAAAATATATTGAGTAAAATGCTCTCATGTAAAACATTTGAATCATTAAAAAAATATATAAATAAATAAAATAAAATAAACATGAATATATATGTGTATATATATCAATTTGCTTGATTTTGTTGATCATTTAAAGATATATATATATATATATATATATATATATATAGATATTCCAATATATAGATAAAACTCCCAAGATTTTCAATTTGTAAACTATGCAACTTATATAAGTATACTAGAAATCAAAAAGAAAAAGGAAAAAAAAATAAAAACAATTCCTAAAGAAAAACAAATAACATACATGAACATTAAAAAAATAATAACAACAAAAATAAATAAAACATTTGAAACCTCGGGTATACAGTATACCTACTAACTTAACTTACTATCATTAAATGCAAAGTGCTTAGTTAAATCTATGATTGCAAAGGGCTTATATTAGTATTAAATTAATTCTTGTATTTTTGTGTTAATTAATTTGAATTATCGAATTATTTAGTTAAAAAAACCGAACCGTATGAGCCAAATCGAAAGCAGTTGAACCAAAGCCGTGAGCCGGAACCGAGCGAACCGAACCCAAGCCCGAATCGAACCTTGCCTAGGGCGGTTCGGTTCGGTTCAGATTTCTGAACCGAGCCGTGGTTCGAGAACCATGAATCGGCGGTTCCTGAACTGTGGCCATGTCTAGATGGGACTAGATCAAGTAAAACATAAATAATTGAGATAAGGATGAGAACTAAATTTCCAAAGATACCCTTGACTAAAATAAAATTAGCTAAAAACAAGAGATTCCCACAAATGGAAATCATATTTAAATAAAAAGTTATATTTATATTACTATGAGTAACGTAACCATCATACATGTAAAAGTGAAACAAGTCCAGCAATATAACAAAGGGAAACCCGGCTCAAAAGTATTCAGCTAGCTGCATATCTCACACTCTCCCTTTCTCTCTTTGACAAGCAAACAGCAAAGATGAAGGGAGACGAAATAGCAGTGTCATTTGGCAGTGGAAGCCTATCAGCCTTTTTGCAAGTGCTGTTGCAACTGATGTTGACGCCCACCATGCGCTATTTGGTGTACATGAACGACGCGCATGGAACTTGGAGAAAGGCCAGAAAATTGCTCCACAAAATGCACACTGTCTTGGACATTGCAGAGATGCAGCCTGTTCCCGACCCACTCATGCTCATTTGGCTACGTGAACTCAAGATGGTCGTTTATGAGACTGAGGATGCACTTGAACAGTTCACCATGGAAGGCGACATGGCTGCTGTGGCACAAACTGGAAAATGGATCTTTGAGCTTATCATCACGAAAGCCCAGAAAGGCATTGCTGATTTGGGAGCAGCCGCCAAGTTCGACAAGATCGCCGAGAAGTTGCAAGAAGTTTCCAATGAGCCGTGGGACTTGCTAAAGTCCCATCATGCACCGGGCAACAGATCCATTGGCCTTTGCTTAAATCAATTGCGTGCTACTAGTTCTTTGTTGGCAGAAAGAAATGTCATCGGCCGAGAAAAGGAGACGAACGAGATCATTGAATTGTTAGTGCCATCCTCTCGGCCTTTACAGGGATCATTAGCTGTTAATGGTGGGGATGGTCAGATAAAGGAGGTCCCTGTGCTTCCCATTGTTGCCATGGGTGGGCTTGGAAAGACGACGCTGGCTCAGCTCATCTATAACCATACCAAAGTTCAGAGTCATTTCAAGCTAGAGATCTGGGTATGTGTCTCTGACAATTTCAACATCAAGAGGATCACTGAAGAAATCCTAGAGTCTGCCTTCCCCAACAATCACAAGTACTCGGAAATCCTGAACTGGAATAAACTCCAGATGCTTCTGAAAAGCAACTTGGGATCCGAGCGCTTCTTTCTGGTCTTGGACGACGTTTGGTGTGAAGATCGCTTGGAGTGGGACATTTTGATGGCTCCACTGAGATTGGGGAAAGAAGGTAGTAGAATCCTTATCACCACTCGGAGCAAGAAGGTTGCTCAGCTTGTGGGCACCATGAATCCCATCTTCCTGGAACCCCTGAGAAAGGAACATTCAAGGAAGCTCTTTGAGGAAGTTGCTAATTTGGGCTCCACTAGTGATGTCAAGCCAAGGGTGCGAGAGATTTGCTGGAACATTGCGGACAAACTCAATGGCGTGCCACTTGCATTGAAGACAGTCGGAAGCCTAGTTCACTCAAATTCAGATGAAAATGTTTGGGTGAATGTCTCAAACAGTGAGATATGGAGGTTGCCGCAGCCTGAATATGGCATTATGCCAGCTCTCAAAGCAAGCTACAATCAGTTGCCGGGGCATCTCAAGTTGTGCTTCGCCTTCTGCTCCGTCTTCCCCAAAGGCTTCCAGATCAACAAGCGCAACTTAGTACAGCTGTGGATTGCCCAACAATATGTTCAACCACAAGGGAAGAAGGCACTTGAAGAAATTGGAGCTGACTACTGTGAAGATCTATGTGATCGGTTTTTTTTTATGAAAGCAAACTCTGTAACAACTTCTTCTACTGACATGATTTTCATGCAGGATCTTATGCATGACCTGGCGAAGTATGTTTCTCATGAGCACATTATGATTACAGATGACAAGGTGAAAATCCTTGACCCTGAGAAGCTGATCCATTGCTCATTGTATGTAAGTGAGATACTGGAGTCATCTCCGTTACTCTGCTGCACACGCTTGCGTACTCTTAGATACACAATGGTAGGCTCTGATCTCCAGCGGCTTGATTTGCTTCTCAAGCTCTCATCACTGCGAGTGCTGGATTTGAGCGCCAGTGGCATCACAGAGTTGCCAGAGTGCATAAATAAACTGATACACCTCAAGTACTTGGATCTCTCAAGAACTCTAATTAAAGCATTGCCTTCACAAGTTGGAGATCTCTACTATCTTCAGACTATGAGGTTAATTGCTTGCCCCATTACAGAATTGCCATTTACGGTGAACAAGTTGATTAACTTGAGAACCTTAGATGGAAAATCTGAGTTACTTTCAACAATGAGTCGAATCAGAAACATGATTTCGTTACTAGAGTTACCAGAGTTTAAAGTCCAACATCAAGATGGTCATAAGTTGGAAGAGTTGAAAAGGATGAATGAGCTCAGAGGGGAGCTTCACATCTCCGGACTGGAAAATGCACAGGATGGTATTGAGGCAAGGGAAGCAATGTTAAGTAGTAAGCAGTACTTGAACACACTGGAGTTGGAGTGGGATGCTGTTGTTGCTGCTGCAAGGAATGGTGCACTGCAACAAGAAGTACTCCAACAACTTGAGCCACATTCAAACCTGAAGGTATTGAAAATCATAGGTAACAATGGCATGGAGTTTCCTTCTTGGTTGGCTGGCCAACATCTATGCAATTTGGAGGAGATTATCTTGGTTGGATGCCGAAATTGGAACTCTCTCCCTCCTTTTGGAGGACTAAGTTACCTAAGGGTTTTAGAGATCAGAGACATGCAAGGAGTTAAGAAGTTGCATGATGAGTTTTGGGGAGACAAAGACTTTCCATATCTAGAGAAGCTTCAAATATCCAATTTGAGTAACTGGGATGAATGCCAATTATCACAAGGTACTTTGCAACTTTTCCCTTCTCTAAAACTGCTTGAGATCACTGACTGTCCAAAACTGAAGGCATGGCCGGTTCTCCCTCTTACGCTCAGTGAAGTAACCTTGTCAAGTGTAGGGCTAACTGCTCTTCCACCACAACCACTATCATCATCATCATCATCATCATCAAAGCTTTCACGTCTGTGCATTTTAAACTGCCCCAATCTTACAACCCTGGAGGAGCTATCTCAACACCAACCAAGCTCCCTAAAGATGTTGGATATTATCGGATGTGAAAAGCTTGAATCTCTAACATCACAAGGGTCTTCAGCTCTTCACTCACTAGATACTTTGAAAGTGGACAACTGCCCTGGGCTCACCTCCCTCCCTACAACCACAAATGGAGGTCCTTCTTCATCAAATGCTATCTGCAATCAGCCTCTCCTGTTCCAGATTTACAACCTCAACTCTCTTACATTTTTATCTATATCAAACTGCAATAACCTTGAATTCCTTTCAGGAGAAGGATTGAAGCATCTTAAGGCTCTTCAAACGTTAAGCATCAATGGGTGCTCAACTTTGAAAACAGTGGGAACTCAGTCTCTCAGCTGCATCATCAACCTAGTGATCAAGAACTGCAATGAGCTCAAGCACTTGACTGATAATAACGACCCCTTCCAGAGATTCATCCCTGTCAGAAGTATCACCATCGAGAGGTGTCAAGAACTTGAGTCCTTGCCGTTGGGTATGCAGTGCCTTGCATCATTGGAAGAATTATGGCTGGACCGGTGCAGAAAGATGAACTCCTTGCCTGACCAACCTCCCTCACTGAAGAAAATAGACATCAAAGGTTGTCCTGATCTAATGAAATATCACAACGGAAGCACAGATCTTCGGAGCATCGTCAGTAATGCAAATGTTCTCGTAACAATTGAGTAGCCTATTCTTTGCTCTGCGAGGCAAGTTTGTTGAGGAGCTGATGTGGCAAGACAATCAGCTGTGAGACAAGCACGCGGAATACCTGGATAAGTCTTGAGTTGTTTCTCATTTCCTTAATATGATCTTATTTTAAATAAGTTTATTTATACAACGTTTGTGTAAGTGCTTTTTCATAAATGATATTACATTGGATTTTCTCAAAAATATTATCTCCTTGTGAAATCTAATACTCCCAGCAACTTTGAACACTTTTTATTTTTATTTTATTTTATTTTATTTTTATTTTATTACTATTATTATTCTTTTGAAAAGGTGATAAACCACAAACATTACTAAAACAAAAGGATACAACTATCCACTAAATGTGGATTTGATAGGCGAAAAAAAGAGAGAATTATAGGGGAGAAAGGAGGGGAAACATAGGTGTTACTGATGAGGAACAATCACCGGGAATGAGAAAGAACTAGGTGTTCGACGAAATGCTCAATGAAAACCCAGTGTTTGATGAAATGCCTGAGTGTTCAGCTCTCTACACTCTCACACAGTCAAGGGTGTCAAAAGGAAAACAAATGAGAAGACCAAGTAACCGGGCCAATCAAAACACTACAATAGCATTAGATATATATTAACTATTACAGACCAGGAGACAAAACATTAACACACCATTGGTTAACACACAATCTCATCTCCCATTAGTCACATTATAACCTTAACGTGACCCAGCATTGGTCACACACTGAAACCCAAAGATTGAGTAAATAAAATACTCATTTCTCTCAAAAACACTTCAACTGCTTCAACTTCCATTCTACAGAGCACCATGCTCTTCTTCTCATCTCTTGCAGATCTCTCCATTCAAGACCGGAACAGTGCCATCCCAGCAGCCCTACTGCCCGTCCTTCTCCACTCCATTGCTTGCACCATGCCACAGCTGTAGTACAGCCATACTGTAACCCTCACCACCATGTATGCCCATGCTCATTGTCACACCCCAAACCATGCTCGCCAGACCCGGTGCGACGACAAATGGCCACACACCTACAAGGACAAGACACAGTAGACGTGCAAGGCCTCAAACCCCGATTCTCAAAGCAGTGAGCAATTAAACTCCTGATTTGAAAAAAAAACAATCAACAGATTATGAGCTTGATAGCCCAGTAAGTACCCACTAAACATATCGGGGTCATAAAAGTTTCAAAATTTCAAAAGTAAAACAAAATATAATAAAATACAAGTTTATCATAATTAAATTCAGAAGTCAAGTGTATTTTTTTCCAATAAAACATAACTGATCAAAAAGTCAAGCATATATGTCCCACAAATAACTATTGCCAAAACAAAATATCAGAGATCATATGTTTACCCTCGGTGACCCGAGCCAGAATTATCATAAGCTGTTATTCTTCACCGAAGGAACGGTGGGAAACTATAGTTTCTATTTCACATATACATGTCGACACGATCAATGTTTAACCCCCAATGATAAGGTTATTGCAAAGTTAGTTGGGGACTACAAGTTGTTATGTCAAAATACGTAATGTTCAAACATTTATCAAAACAAAATACATAAATTTGATGATCCCGTTTTAAAATAAAAATAATTCTAATTCATTTCTAAAACTAAATACTTACATATGAATTGTAAATAATAAATAAATAAGTAATTCAAAATATAAATCAAAATAATAAGCATTTTTCTCAAAAATTTCAGAAATTCAAAAAAGATTAGAATTTTCAAGTATATACATATAATAGAATTTATATGTGGGATACTTACCTGATTAACGACTAGATTTTGAATTCTCTCACAATCTAGTTTTCTCAGGAAGTCCTATATTTGGGAATAACCCATCAGAATTACAAACAAAACGAATTCTAAAACTTCACACGAAAGCAAAAACATATTCAAGACATTAACAAAACTACCAAGGTTGAGACTAATAACCAATTCTCCTACGAATCTTAAGATTGAAATCAACATAGCTTTGCAAATTATAACCCAAATCAGAAATTTCAATCTTCTGAGAAAACTAAACATCTACATCTATAACATATCCAAATCTCACAATGATTTGAGATCTACAGAATTTAAGCCATCACTTTTAAAAATCATAAATATGTAAACCAACCATTTCAGACATGCCCTTTCTAATAAAATATATCTCACAACATATAACTTAAAATAAGAATAAAATTTAAGAGCATATAATTAACTCAAAATTGAACAACTTCCTTATTAAACATGAGCCCTGATTCAACATCTAAGATCCTCAAATTCTCTGATCAAAATTCATGCTTCCAGTAGAAATGCCATTGAGCACCACTATAGAAATATTATTATATCTCACAAATTACAAGGCCAAAAATTCTAAACTTCGGTAGAGTGAAACATAAAATTATCCTCTACAACTTTTATATATAAATCTATTTCTAAATCAGAACTTACAACCATGAAATTAATAGAAACCTGTTCAAGAGCGGCACAAAAATCTTGTCCGCGTCACCTGCGTCTAAAACTTATAATTTATATAATAGTTATGGAAAAATTCTGAAATTTTGCAAGTATTTAGCCAACGTTGAAATCTACAAGTTTTTTATTCCACTCTCCTCCAAAATTCGCCCTCTAAGACCTCTAAAATCGAAGAGGAGTTTATGCTATGATAACAGGAATTTTTTAATCTTATCCTCAAATTAAATCAAATCAACATCCTCACCAAACTCTAACCCTAACTAGTATCATGCCACAACAATCATAAGAAAGAGCATAAAAAAAATAAATCAGAACCTTACCTCAAAATTAACAGGTATAACGAATCCCTGGCGATGAGAACTTTCTCCTGGCCTCGCTACCAACACCACCCGCAAATAGGGAAAGAAAAAGATGAGGCAAGATCTCTCTCTTTTTTCCCTAAACGGTGATCTAAAATGAAGGAGGTGAAGAGATGGCTAGGTTTTCAAAACTAAAACCAAAATCAACAGCTAGGATTAAAAGTAAAAGCAATGGGTAAGATTTAGTTAAAGGGTGGGGCTCACACTCACTGCCAGCTTGCCGTCTTCAATCACCTCTTCAACACCCCCCTCTCCCTTGATTGAAGTGTGCCCATTCCAATCAAACTCCTCATAGGTGCATGTTTCTCTGGTGGAAGAGGTTTAGTAAATAGGTCTGCGAGCTGTTTATCAGTGGAACAATGATAAAGAGAAATCACATTATCTGTAACTAACTCTCTAATGAAGTGATAGCGCACATCGATGTGCTTAGTTCTTCCATGATGTGCGGGGTTCTTAGCCACAACAATGGCGGATTGGTTGTCACACCATAAACGTGTCGATTTGTTGATCGTATGCCCGCACTCTTGCAACATTCTTTCGAACCAGACGACTTGACAAGCTGTTGAAGTTGTAGCTATGTACTCTGCCTCCATGGTCGACAAAGCCACTATCTCCTGCTTCCTTGTGCTCTGTGATATTGCACTCAAGCCCAGGCGAATTAGCATGCTAGTTTTGCTCTTCCTATTAGGCAAGGAGCCTTCCCAATCACTGTTTGAGAATGCTTCAAGTATTCCTTTATCACACCGAGAGAACCACAGCCCAAGTTCTTTGGTTCCAGCTAGATACCTCACTACTCATTTTGTTGTAGAGAAATGAGTAATACTTGGACAATTCATAAACCTGGACAGGTAGCTCACTGGGAAACAAATATCGGGCCGAGTGTGGGTGAGATACAGAAGCTTCCCAACGAGACTTCCATACATCCTTGGATCACCAAATTCATCTTTAGGAATTCCATGTGATCTATCATTCACACCCATTGGAGTTAGAATTGGCTTGCAATTCTTCATGTTTAGCTAATGTAATAACACTTCAATGTAATTCTTCTGTCTAATAAAAATGCCATCTGGTTCTTGCTTAACCTCGAGTACGAGAAAATAATTTAACTCTCCCAAATCTGTCATATCAAAGGTTTTCATCATTTCCGATTTAAATTGATCAATAAGAGCACTCGATGAACTGGTATATATGATGTCATCCACATACAAACTGAGTAACAGACTCTCTCCATTTGTTAGCTCCTTTTTATACAATGTGTGTTCACATTCACTTCTTATGATACCATGCTCTCAAAAATGATGATCAATCCTACTATACCATGCATGAGGGGCTTGTTTCAACCCATAGAGTGCCTTCCTCAACCTGTAGACAAGCTCTTCACTTCCCTCAACTGTATGGCCTTCTGGTTGCATCACAAACACCTCCTCTTGAATGTCTCCATTCAAGAACGCAGATTGGACATCAAAATGGAACACCGGCCACCCTGCATGAGCTGCCAAGGCCAACACAAGTCTCACCGTTTCTAGTCTAGCAATTGGTGAGAAGACCTCCTTATAGTCCACTCCATATTGCTGGGAATACCCTCTGGCCACCAATCTAGCCTTTAATTTACAATTTTCCCTTGTGCATTCACTTTAGATTTGTAAATCCACTTCAAACCTAATGCATGTTTTCCTGAAGGCAATCGACACAGCTCTAAGGTATTGTTCTTCTCAATTGATGCTATCTCAACATCCATTGCATCTTGCCACTCCTTGCATTTCACTACTTCATTAAAACCATGTGGATCACCCGCACATAAAGCAAATGTATAGGTGCCATAGATATCTAAAAGTAATTGTGTCGTTCTTGGAGGTGTATCACCAGTCTGTGCAGCCTGAGGACTTTACCTTTGTGTGGATATTCCATTACCTGCAGCATTGTCAGTCACTGCATCATTGGAGGCTTCTATTATATCTTCAATTAAGATCTCTGGATCTTAATCACTGCTTGCTCCCCAATTCCACCATGAGCTCTCATGAAACATAACATCCCTACTCACAATGACCTTGCAGGTACTGGGATTATATAACTTGTATGCTTGGCTTTGGGATAATACCCAACAAGTACATACCTCTCAGACTTATCACTGAGTTTCTATAATTTTTGTAAAGGAATTAAAGCAAAAAAATAGTGCACCTGAATACTCAAAGGTAACTTACAGCAGGTTTAACTCCATGCCAGGCTTCATAAGGGGGTCTTGTTATGCAGTGCAAGAGTTGGACATCTGTTTATAAGATGCACAGGAGTAGACGCTGCTTCTCCCCAAAACTTCACTGATAATTCTCCACTCTTCAGTAGCCCTCTTGCCATCTCAACCACAGTCCTGTTCTTGCACTCCACAACCCCGTTTTGCTGAGGTGAGTAAGAGGTTGTAAACTTCCTTTTGATTCAAAACCTATCACAATACTCTTGGAATCCATTTGAAGAGAATTCCCCACCTCGATCACTCCTTAAAGCCTTGAGCTTCATGCTCATCTGCCTCTCCACAAGTGCATGAAAATTTTGGAACTTTGCAAAGGCTTCAGACTTGTTCTTGAGGAAGTAAACTGAAAATCATCTGCTATAATCATCAACAAACAGATAGAAATACCAGTTTCTTCCCAAAGAGTTTTCACTCATAGGACCACAAAGGTCCAAGTGTACAAGTTGAAGACAAGCACTTGCTCTTCATGCTACTCCACTGGGAAAAGGATTTCTTGCCTGCTTTGCCATTACACAATCCTCGCATTGTGACTTCTTCTTTAGCTTAGGTATCCCTCTCACCATCTTCTTATGAGCCATAGACATTAGACTCTTGTAATTTAAATGCCCGAGCCTCAAGGTGCCATAATTCTTTTAATGTCTGACTCCTCACAGCCATCACAAAGCTCTCCATCTTTGTAATGTCTAACGGAAACATGTTGTTGCTTGATCTTGGAACTAAGATCACTCGGCTCTACTCTTGACTATCACTGATGATGCACTAATCCTTTTCAAACACCATAGAATGTCCCTTGGTGAGCAATTGTCCTACACTCAAGAGATTATGTGCGAGTCCCAGCACGAATTGAACTACTTGCAACCCTTTCTGAATTCCTGATTGTGTATTGACAGCAACTGTCCCCACACCACATACCTTCATTTCTTTGTCATCTCCTAGCCTCACAATGATCTTCAATGGTTCATCAAGGTTACTAAATAGCAGCCTATCACTAGTCATGTAATTTGAATACCCGAAATCAATAAAGCACACTGTGCTTGACTGAATATCAGTGGAGTTGCTTGCCATGAAGAGATTCTCAGTGCTCTATTCTTCTGCTACAAGGCTAGCTCCCTTTTCTGGTTACTTCTCTCGTGCTCTGCATTCAACTTTCATGTGCCCAAACCTCTTGCATTGAAAACACTAGATATGTCTCTTGTTATCAAAGCCTCTTCCACGACCACCTCGATCTCTTCCTCTCCTGTGAGAAAATGACCTCCCGCGACCTCTGTCGTTTCCCCATGAGCTTCCAGCATTACCACCTCTGCTATGATTAGTGTTAGTAAGCTCGCTCTTGACATGGAGAGCCTTCTCGATAGTCTTCCCAAGCGCACGGTTCACTCTCACCTTGTGAGCTTGCAATGTACCATAGAGGTCATCCAAAGTGAGCTTCGCGATCTCCTTTGACTCCTTCATTGCCATAGCCACAAAGCCAAACTTTGGGGCCAAGATGCGAAGAACTTTGGACACTACCTCTGGCTCTTCAAGCTTGTAACCAAGAGCTTTAATCTGGTTGATAATTGCAACAACCCAAGAGATATACTCCTGAACTCCTTTGTCGTCTCCCATTTACAACATCTCGAAGCTTTGCCGGAGATCTTGAATCCTCACAGACAGTACCTTACACATTCCTTGGCATTGCTTCCTCAATATATCCTAGGCCTCAAGAGCTGACTTAACGTCTGCGATGCGATCCAAGTTTGGGCCATCCACCAACTACTAGATCAGGCACAACGCTTTTGCATCACGCTTCCGATTATCTCTCTCCATGGCCTCATCCTTCGACTCAGTCATGCCCTTCTCCATCAAGTCCCACAACTCCTAGGACCTGAAAACGTTCTTCATCCTTAAGCTCCACCTGTCGTTCTCTTACCCCGTGAACACAAGGACCGACGGCTGAGAGAGGGTCACAAGAGTGCTAACTACGGTTGATGAGCTACTAGTTGCCATCACTAGAGCTTTGATACCAGATTGATGAGGAACAATCACCGGGAACCAGAAAGAACTAGGTGTTCAACGAAATGCTTAGTAAAAACCCACTATTTGATGAAATGCCTAAGTGTTCACCTCTCTAAACTCTCACACAGTCAAAGGGGTCAAAAGGAAAAACAAATGAAAAGACCAAGTTACCGAGCCAATCAAAACATAGCACTAGCATTAGATATATATATTAATTATTATAGACCAGCAGACAAAACATTAACACACCATTGGTTAACACACACTCTCATCTCCCATTGGTCACATTATAACCTTAACGTGACCCAGCATTGGTGACACACTGAAACCCGGAGATTGAGAAAATAAAGTGCTCATTTCTCTCAAAAACATTTCAACTGCTTCAACTACCATTCTACAGAGAACCATGCTCTTCTTCTCATCTCCTATAGACCTCGCCATTCAGGACCGGAGCAGTGACATCCCGGCAGCCCTACTACCCATCCTTCTCCACTCCATTACTCGCACCATGCCACAGCTGCACACAACCATACGGTAATCTTCACCGCCATGTATGCCCATGCTCACTGCCAGCTTTTCGTCTTCAATCATCTCTTCAACAGTTACATGTAACTCCCGAAAAATGAGAGTGAACAAAATAAAAAAGCTAGCCTTCCTCCTAATTGGGGTCTTTCTCACGGATAGCACTTCCACGACAATATTGGAACAATGTTCTGTCAACACCAACCTGCACCGAACACTTTAAAACAGAATCTTCGAGCTTTACTCTTTTGCCTTCAGAGGCTTCAGTGGAATCTCCACGAGCACTTTTCTTAGTGGTCGAATGAGATGGGCCATCCGGATGATGTAAATACTCTAAAGGTTTGCTTTTGCCATGAGTGGAACAAATGGGTCCACTATCAATGTTTTGAAAGCTCATAGAAGCTACCATAACATGGCTTAATCCCTCATAGAAGCTTCCATAACATATAAGACACTATCCTCGTTCGCCCCATATACGTTCACTCCATACACATCTACAGACGTGATCTTGGATGTCTGAATCACATGTGCCTCATGTGATGCTACTTTTAAGAAGTTAGTGGAACCTGATATATATTGCCGGTGATTTATCGGTAAGCATGTACTCCATGGCGTGTCTTATATGTTGATCATATCTCTGTACTGACAGCATCGAAGGTTGGCGGATAGCTAGTCGGTATCTACCGTACCCCATCGATTAACCAACGGTCTGTCGAGAATCCTTTGTCGATGATCGTCGCCCATCTCCGCCATGGTGGAAATGTAACTTTACTGCCACAGAAGCATATCTTGGGCTATCACTAGGCGATCTTCTTGGCAACTCGTCCATGCTGTCTCTTTGATGAAACCTCGGCGGGAGCTTAACTCCAACTCCACCGGTCTATACATTGGTTGATAAGGATCCTTCCGCGTCGTTCGGTTACTTTTTTCTATGGAGGCAATCTCCAGAGAGTGGCGAACTACTACAGGTCTGGAGTTATGCTCAGTGACACTCGGCTGATTTTCTAGAAAACTGGATTAACTTTCGCCACATTTAAGTCCTTTTCCACCAGTTGCGTACATTTCTCCCTCACAGATACCTCATGCATATAATGCATGACCGCCAGTCAGGATTCAGCAGAAGCCTCCTTTCTTAATGGCAGCACATAACATTCCAGGTTTCTCTTAAACATAGGAAAAACACCTTTGTTGGATGGTTCTCTTTGGCTTCTTCTACTGGGGCGAGAGCTAGACTCAACCGCTTGCACCACCTAAGTCTCCGAACTCGTAGAGCTCACTTGCACCACCTAAGTCTCCTACGAAACCACCCATTTAGAGCATATCATCACAAGTGGATCATCGGCGTTGGCTCTTTCTACTCTACCGGAGCAGGAGCTAAGCTCAACCGCTGTAGAAGTAGATTTCGAGCATCGAACGATGCTTTTCTCAACATCTAGGTTGTGGGCCCCATGCATTTTTTTAAAATTTAATTGTGCAAGCATGCCAGTTCCGGAAAAAGAAAAACCCCCTTTTTTATTAATTTTTTTATCTTTATATTTTATTAGGTTTTCAAAACCCTAGTCGTCGCCTGTTCGTTTCTTCCGATATAGATTCTCGTTTTGATTAAGAAAAAGGGAGAGATCTAGCCTCTTTCCTCTTCTCTTTTTTTTTGTGGTGTGTGGTGTCGGAGGTGAGGACGGAGATAGGTCTCTTCGTCAAGGGTTGTGTCGATATTGTTGTGAGATAAGCCTTCTCTTCCTAGTCTAGGGTTAAGGGGTGGAATTTTTTTTTGTATGTCCTAGATCTTTTCGTGGAATTGTTTAATGATCTTGATTAGGTTTATGTTGTGTGCTTAGTGGGTTGATTATCTCATGTTGATACTGGCCATTGCACAACGAATTTCCAACAATGATTTGCAAGTTTGTTGTTGCCTCCATTCATGCTTAAATTCTCTATGTTTAAAAACATTACTCTTGATTTGGGAAGAATCATATATATATATATATATATATATATATATATATATATATATATATATATATATATATATCTTTCAAATTCTTTTTGTCATTGATTAGGATTCAGTGTGTTGGTTGGCGTCCACTATTTTAGCACATATAGTATATGAATATATATATATTAAGTTTATGGGTTATGATGTTGTGTTCAGTGTAAAGTTATGTTGTTTATATATTGATAACATATGTTGCTTTTTACTTCAAGGATGTATAGTTTTGTAAATAGAAATTCCACTGAATTTTGATGGATGGAACCAATTTGGTTGAGGTTCTGCAGTCCGTTTATATTAATATACATATTATAATTGATTAATTATTTTAGATACTGTATTTGTTTTGATTTCCTAGGGATTAGTGATGAAGTTTTATGCATGAATAGTTAACACACACAAATTTATATATAAATATATATACATGCATATATATATATATATATATATATATATATATATACATTGGATTGTTGGATGTTTTAAGTATTACGATAGTTAGTGTAGGAATTTGATCCACTGTATATCCCTGTGTATGTGTAGCATGTTTAGCGTTTTAATACATTTGGAATGTGCTCTCAAATATAGGGTATTCTGTGGAAGCCTAATTTCGGGGTGTTTTTAGTTGTGGCCATTAGACAGGTAAGTAAACCACATATTAACCTCTATATATGTATATATAAAATTTCTGTTTATTGAAGTTATTTACATAATTATTTAATTACTTTGGGTTTTATTGTTAAACCCATTCATGATGTTAAGTTTAAATGTTTTGGGTTTTAAGATACTGTATCTACCATTATCTTCAGTTTTTATAGATTTTTATTTATATATTAATTTGTTTATTTAATTGATCCTAATACTCAATTTAATTACGGAATTAGGTTTAACTTGACTTCCACTGTTCTGTTAATATATATTATTTATTCTTATTTTATTTTACTTTGAACTTCTTGAAACAATGGTTATTTAAAGATTGAAATGGTTGCATAAATCATGATTTATAATTTTAATTATGCATTCTATTATGGGTTACTTGTATTTTAAATATTGTGGTTACCTGCTTTATTAAATTTTACTTATTCTTGTCACATATTGGCATCAACTCATTTTATATTAATTATAATTATTTTCATTAGAAAAATGGGATCACAAAATTTCATTGTTGCGTTGACGATAATTTTGGACTTGACATATTTTAGTTATAGAAACTCGTAGGCCCAATTAACTGTGCAATAACTCTGTAACTAGGGGTCAAACACTGACCGTGTCAACACGTATTTCTGACATAGAAATTATAGTTTCGCACTGTTCCGTCGGTAAAGAATAATGGCTTCCGATATTCTGGCTCAGGTCACCAATTGTAAACATATAAGCTCTGACATCTGACTCGAGTCACCAAGTTTAAATAAATGAATTCTGATGTTTTGTTTTTCCATTAGTTGTTTGGGGGACTTATATGCTCGTTATTTTGGTAAATTAAATTTGTTTTGAATTATTTCTAGTTTTTGGGTTTCTTTTTTATATTATTTCATTATGTTACACTTTGTATATTTTTGGAAATTATTGAACTTTTTGTGATCCCGATATTTTTAGTGGTTGCTTACTTGGCTCCCAAGCTCATTAAGTTGTTCTCATTCCTTTTCAGATCATGAGTAGAGATGAGTGATGGACAGCTTAGCGAGGTCGTTCAGCAAGTCGTCGTCTAGTGGTTACAGAGTTAATAAACTCTCTTTTTGTTGTGGACTGAACTTTTCTTGTTTTATTTAATAGTTATGTCAGACGGTGTTATGTGTTTTCTTTATATTTCAAACATTGTAGTTTCCTTTGATTTTGAAATTTATTGTCCTTGTTAGATGTTGTTCTTCCTAGTGTGAGACAGGTTTTGAGACCTTGCGTGCCTACTTGGTTATGGTCTTGTAGGTATGCAGTCGTTTGTCAACGCTTCGGGTTCGGGGCATGACATAGGCCCTCGAAATGGACAAAGGTGGATCAAGCTACCAAGTTGTTTGTCGTTGAGATATCATGGGTGTAGCATAGAGTTGTTGGTGAGTCACGATGGATTAATTCTTCCACTACCAACTTGCCAGGCTAATGCTGATCCCCAACCTCGTCAAAGAAAAGATCATGATTTTTTAGTGCCCCTTCATCCCAAGAAACTGGGTTTAACAACGCGGGCAAAATGCCAAAGTCTTCAACCTTGTTGTCGAGGGCCCAAAAAGGATCCTCATCCTCATTGAAAGATGAAGGAGAGTACACAACGGAGAATAAACTGCAAGGCCTTCCGGCGTGAAACTTAGCCACACATCTCCCATCGAGGGGATCTTCTTTCAAGAAATTTGTTCTTTTTTTATTATTTTCTTTAACTTTGAACACTTTATCCTTCTATTTTAAAAAAATAATATAGAAATTATCTTTCTGCCAAAAACCAAAAATTATGATGAATTTTTTTTTGTCACATGTACAAGGAATTGCTCAATGCATCCGCTTGCGAGACACGGCTACATCTATTGGTTTTTAGACCCACCTCCAATTGTTTTTTTTTTATTTAAACGGATTTTTATGTAATTTCATTTAGTGAAGCGTCTTTTTGCCAAAAATAAAAAATAAAAATAAAACTCACCAAAAACTAAAAAACCAAATATCTTGGGGAAAACAATCCTCTTTGAAACTTTATGAAAATTTGAGGTTAAAATATGTATTTTAAATTACATGTGACTTTTATTATTCCTAAGTAATTATGTATTTTTATGACTAAATTTTATATTTATCAAGTTATGCATCTATTTAAAATGTCTCTCATATATTATCTTATACAAGTTGAAATTTTAGAGGCATGCAAAATAATATAAATAAGTTAATAAGTAATTTTTAAATATTGCAAGTCTCAATGCAGTTCTTAGGTGTTCTCCCTTTTACCTTTTTGTTGTTATTGTTGTTGTTGTTGACCAATGTCTCTGGCTTATCCTATTTTCAAGTCTAGATCACATTCTTAGTGTGTGTTTGGATGGGGGTAATGGAATGAGAGGGAATGAAGTAATGATAGAGGGGAGAAAGGAATGGATAGGGGAGGGTAATGAAAAAGGTGTTTGGTTGGAGGGGTAATTCATTGGGAATGAGAAAAGTAAAAAATGGAGTTGTAATAAAATTACATTTTTACCCATAATATAAAAAAATTATAGTTATTTCTAATAATTATTATTTATAAATAAGTATAACATAAATATTTATTTTATTATTAGTAATTAATGTTTAATCCAAAATTAATTTTAAATAAGTATTCATTTAATTCTGTAATTAAAATTTATTAATGAATTTCAAATGAAATTTATTTTAAATAACTATTATGTATATAATAATTAATACATAAATATTTATTTATTATTATTAATTGATGTTTAACTAGAAATTAATTTTAAATAAATATTAATTTCATTCCGTACCTTATATATTTTAATTAAATTTGAAATGATATATATGTAAATATTTATTAATTATAAAATAATTAAAACATAAATATTTATTTTATTATTATTTAATGTTTAATTAGATATGATATTTATTTCAAATAGTTATTATCTATAAATAATTAAAACATAAATATTAATAGAAAATAACAATTTTAACATTTTCACACAAGCTAGGATCAAACAAGATTGTTTCTCTTCAATATCTCAAGAAAATAACAAATAAAAATCAATTTTAACTAATTATTCATCATTCAATTAACCATTCAAAACAACAACTACAACACATCAAAAAAGAAATCCAAAAAATCACCTTATGAACAAGATTGTTCCTCTTCAATATTTCCACAACAAAAACCTCCACAACCCTTAAATCAAGAACCCAAGCAAACACCTTAACCAAAAATAAAAATAAAAAATCAAGAACTCACCATTCATTATCACAAACACTTGAACTACAAAAAAACTTAAAAAAACCAAAAAAACTAGCTCATTGTTTTTTCAACATGCATTCACAATACTACCTCATTGTTCTTCAATGCCATTCATATACCTTTAACATATGCATGGATTTAAAAAGCTCATCACTAATGAGCAATTAAGAAGAAGAAGTTGCAATTTTTTTCAACATGCACTCACAATACTAGCTCATTGTTCTTCAATGGCATACATAAAGCAAAGAGTACTAGAAAACATCTATTAAAGCAAAAATTCCAACCAAATTCCGACCATTCATTATCTCAACATGCATTCACAATACTAGCTCATTGTTCTTCAATAACATTCATAAACCACCAAAGTTGCACAAACAATTCACCAAACCATAAATAGTAAAACATCATAAACTTCAACTATGATCATAGGTCCAAGACTTTCAGGTTATTCCACAAAGTTCTATTCAAAATGATAAGTAGTACCAACATAAAAAAAAAAACCAACTCCTTCCCGTACTCATCTCCTCATTCTAACACTTGGTTATCAAATGGATAAACCTGCAAAAGCATAATGTTAAATATACATGTAATGAACACTAATTAATCATCAAAGTTACATTGCTAAAATGTTAAATTCTTACAAAGATGAGTCAAGCATTGGGTGGGCAATATGACATCCTTGACAAGAAAACCCGGCAAAAGCGTAATTTTCTTTCAGCCTGAAGGTCCCAAAATACTGTCAGCTGATCTTCATCCTTCGCCAATACTTGTAACATGAACATAGTCTCATCTTCTGTAAGACCATCAATAGAGAAAAGGACATCACTAAGAGATCTTTTTTTTGCTTGAATGTCTGCACGAGATGTTTCATTGCGTGTTGTGATTTCAATATTACGAGCAGAAATTTCAGCATTACGTGCTGCAATTTCAACATTATGAGCGGCAGATTCAGCTTTTCGTGCAGCAGACTCAGTCCTACGAGCCGCCGCCTCGGTGTTACATGTTGCTGCCTCAGCCAATGCTCTAAATTCTAGGCCAACTAGATTTACGAAAGCATCAAAATTTGTAGAAATCCGGTCCATTGCTGGATCCTTAGCAATACTTTTCCTTTTTCGACACCTAGATGTTGTTGAGGTGCTATTATCAGATGGAGTAGGTAATGGATCCTGCATCGGCTCTTGCGTGGGTAGGTCATCGAAAGGCATTTGGGATAAACCTGCACATTCCTTGAGTGAGATGGTATCATCTTGTTCATATTGGGTTGCATCGTCCCCGATATCACCCCTATTGTTACCAAAAGCTCTATCTTTGGTGAAGACCGGTGCGAGATCATTGAAAAATGGGAAGGATTTCCCATACAGCCCGGCCGCTTCTTTGTGAGTCTACATTGCATAAACCCCACAATTAATTAAATCTTTATGATAATGCATTGAATAAAAATATGAGTTTTCTCACCTTGACATACTCATCATATGCGCTTTTGTCACACATGATAGTGCTGTTTTGAAAGTTCCAATCAAAACCACTCATTTGTAAGATATCAGAGATGTCATTCGTCTTACTCCTTAAGAGTTTCACACGCGACTCAATATTTGTTACAGCCTTCAACTATATTTGTGGAATCTTTTCTTGTATCATTCTTTCTAATTGCAAGAGATATCCACTCCGGAATCCATTTTCAGCCCGCCAAAAAGAGCTTGTGGAAAGCTCAACCAAAGCATCAATGAGGGATTTATCTTCCTCGGGGGTCCAATATCGTTTGTTCTGGCCCCTCCCTTTTGGTTGTTGTTCTGCCTCCATACTGAAAACAGAAAGAAAGAATTAGAAACATTAAACAACATGGCCATAATTATAGAATCTTTAATTCATGTATATTATAGAATTTCAAAAACCAACTCATATAAAAAAATAATTTCATTCAACCAAATCACATAATGAAATCATGGACATAAAACGACATGGACATAATGATCTAATACATGGACAAGACAATTTAATTCAACATCATGGATATAAGTCATACATACTTAAGCCACATCTCATAAACATCCCCATGAAGAGAAAGTACAAAAATCTTTAATACATGCATATTATAGAATTTCATTCAACCAAATCACAAACAATTCAACACAAAAACAATATTGTCAAGACAAAGTAGTACATAATGATCTAACAATCCATTAATTAAAGAAAGTGATGAGTACATAACGATCCATTAATTAAATCAACTTGATTGCCATGTGTGAAACATATGAACGGCCATCTCTTGTCTAAATTGGGTCCATTCATCCGTTGGTTGTACGGCTACTATATTGTTGGTGTCATCTTCTACACTTCCATCTGAAGATGGAACATCAACTTCTTCTTCTTCTTCTGCAGGATCTTCCGCCATCTCCCTCCTAATAAAATTGTGGAGTAAACAACATGCACTAATAATACGTCGTTGAGTGGTGAAACTATAGAAACTTGGACTTGCTAGAATTTTCCAACGGATTTTCAAAAGGCCAAATGTTCTCTCAATAACGTTCCTAGCGCTAGCATGTTTCATATTGAAAAACTCTTCAGGTGTTTGTGGGTGACAGCCATCGGCCCATGAACTTAAGTGATACCTCTGGCCTAAAAAAGGAGCAAGGAATCCGGGGCAATTTGCATATCCGGCATCAACTAAGTAATAGAAACCTAAGATACAAATTTGTTGTTAGACGCACAATCGATTAGAATGACTACATTAAAAACAACATAGTGCACAAAACTCACCGTCTGAAACTTTTAAACCATTTGGTTTTGTAACGGCATCCCTCAGCACTCGGGAATCATGTGCCGAACCCTCCCAACCGGATAGGACATATATAAACTGCATATCTTGTCCATAAATGGCAAGTACATTGGTGGTAATTTTAGATTTTCGTGATATAAACCGTGGACGATCGGTGTTAGGTACATTAACCCGTATATGTGTCCCATCCAATGCTCCAAGGCAATTCTACGTCGCATAAAAGAAAGCATTATTTTTAATTTTTGTGTAATACCCCACTATAAACAAAAAAAATAACCCACTAAATTTTATTTTTTACCTTAAACCATTTCCACTTATGATCGTTTGAATTTTCTGGTACTGGTTCCGGTTTCTTTAGGAGAACACCATGGCAAAGAATAATTGACCGCAACACAGCATGAAAATGCCGACTGACTATTTCGGCAGATCGTACAAAATAAAACTTGATTATTCTATTTTTGACATGGTGGGCTACAATGTCTAAAAACATTGCAACCATCTCCTCAATCATAACATTTCTTGTGGCCCGTAGTCTACCGGTGGTAGTTAATAGTTCACACAAGTTATGGAAACAACGTCAATCCATCCTTAGCTTGTTAATGCATGTTATGTCACTTTCATAAATCACCCGCCTCAAATATGCATGTTGTCTCCGCCGCCTACTCGATGTTGACTCAATCTCGTATTGAATCAATCGACTTCCATCACAACATTGTCTTTTTGCACATACAACGATCATGATGTTTAAAACATAAAAGTAACACATGTACATTAGGAAATATAGTTTCACTTCATCAACGTTGTCCATATCTGAAATTACATGTCCATGTGTTAAGTTGCCGAAAATCTAAATTGCTAAGTTAATAAAAAAGTAACAACCTCATGAAGGCATATATCAAATTTAACCTCATTCTAAAGGTTATGTTTGAGTTAATAAACGCATTTGCTATATCATAAAAATATATGTATATATATATATTTAAGGTCTCACTGAAAAAGAACTTATTAACATGATACATATATAGCATTTAGAGGAGGATCAAGTAATAAGATCTAAATCTTTAGGAACTAAAGTTGTCATGCATATCCTCCATTAAATTGATTCTGCAAGTTTTATTTCAACTTCATTGCAATATGCATGTAACTGAACTAAAGTTTGGCCAACTTAGTTAGTTTTCCTACATCTTCAAAGTTCATACCATATACATCACATGTATCATCGTATATATATATATAGGCTTTGCTTTGAATCAATCACATATACACTGTGTGTGTGTGTGTGTGTGTGTGTGTGTTTAAAGACTAAACCAAGCTTTTGCCATGATTTGTTTGCCAAACTGTCACCTTTTACCAACTTTTGATGTAGTTTTATGGGTATGTTTAATGAATTATATGCTTGATGATATAAATATATCAAGATAATATAAATAAAAAATAAGAATGATAGTACAATCATATTTCTCATATGAGTCATATTAGTTGTTATTTTCTTGAAGTTAATGATTTTTAACTATAAACAACTTAGATTTGTACAAATAATCAAGATCGACTTTGCTTACAATCACTTATTGTTTCAATCAAATACATATTAAAATTTTCAGAAATTTGATTACTTGTCACTCCCATGTGACATTGTCAATTAATATCTTTTTTTAAAGAAAAAAATGATGGAGAAGTCTAGTTTAGCTTAGTTATCATTTAATTCCATTGTTAGCATGCATGGCCAAGAAGATGAGTCCAAATTTTTAGAATATCAATCACATAAAAGTTCTCACATTTTGATGGCCCCTATCTATTTATAAACTAATCATAGCATTATATTAAAAATACACATGGTGTGGTACTGTTTATGTGGCTAATATTGCATAGGTTCATAATTTTTATTAAAGTGGCATAGGTTCATAATTTTGTTCTAATCTAAAAATATGGGAGATTTCAATTAACACAGTGAATATTGTAGTAGCATTCTTGATGGAGTATATATACAGTGAGTAGCTAGGTGGAAGGAGGGCTAATTAATGATTGATTTAAATCCTTAATGTTGTAAGGATTATGATAAATATCCACCTTTCCAAAAAAGAGAGAAGAAAAACGTTGCTATCTGGTGAATCAAAAGCCAGCACGCAGCCTTTCCAAATCATAGCATTCACATAGCTTTGGCTACTTAATTTGTTGCACATGACATGAGATTAAATGCTTTAATAGCTCCTCTTCCCATGGATATATGATAAAATAATATTATGATTGATCCATAGATGTAAATTCGTTCAATGGCACTGCATCTTTCATTGATGTAGTATCATGGCCCATGCTTAACCTTGGTAAGCAATTAAGCACTAGTGATTCAATGCATGCTTTTATTTTCAGAACTCGGTTGATAGTGGAAAGAACAGTACAATTTCTCCCTAGTTAAAAAATAGGGGGTTGAAATTAGTGATAACTAATGCTTAATTTGTTAAGGAACTTGGGCCGGACACAGGCAGTTCTTCCCAGACACATATGGAAAAGCTGCAGCCAAACCAATAAACATTATTATTAATTAAAAAACCATTATTAGTTTATTGATTCATAGGGAATTTCATAATGATGAAGCTATGATAAGGAGGAGATTAGCTCATGAAAATTGGTAATGTGATTGGCAGAGCAACAAAAAGATGAGTTAAACAAATGGCTGGATCTTTGAAAATACAGTTGAATCATGCATTTTCCCATAAACTAGTTGAAGTTTACCATCCCATGGAAAAGCCAAACTATCATAACAATAATTCAAAAAAAAACAACACACACACAAGAATGGTGACCTGATGGCGGCGTTGGTGATGCCGATGTCGGACGAATACTCGCCGGCGACGATGACGAGCGCAGGAACCCGATCTCAAGAGCCTTGCCAACAGGGATGTGCAGCTTCTCAAAAGGATGAAGATGGCAAGATAGGGTTTGGTTATTTAACTTTTATAATGTGTCTTTTTGTTGTTTGTCAATGGCAAAATAGTCATTTCACAGGGGGAATGAACCATTCCCCCCATATTGGGGGAAATACTTGATTACCCTATGGGGGTTAATGGTGACCCCCTCAGGGTAATGGTGACCTCTCAAAAAAACTTCCCAAACAAAGGCATGGGAATGTGTAAGTAATGGTGACCCTCTTGGGGGAACCATTCCCCCCATCCAAACATACACTTAATTCTAGCAAATAGTGCAGCAAGTGTTGCTTGCTACTAAACCTTATGTTCTTCAAACATGTGCTTCATTATGTCCATTATTTGGTTCATTTAACAACTTGAATCTCCTATGAAATCAAGTTCTGATACTATATTATTGCAAACCTTGGATTGGGATCTAGGCATGGGATAGTGCTACTTAAGTATTCTAATGGGAATCTACGGTGGGGAACATGGATCTCAAGAGAGAGAGAGAGAGAGAGTTGCCTAAATCAAGTGAACAAACTTCTCTATGTGCAAAAAGACATAGATTGAAACGAGGTTTGAATGGACAATCTCCACAGGTGAGCTCCTAGGTGGTGGACATGGTGAAGTTGATGGTGGTAGGAGACTTGTGGTCCAAGATTCTACTAGCTTGGGTCGCCTGAACGAGAGGGGTCCGGTCGTGGGCTCCAGAACCACACGAGCGAATGGGGGATGGTGCGAGGAATGATCGAAAGCTTTCAAGAGTAGTTTTGTAAGACCTAAGTTGTCATACATGGAGGTTGCAAACAATGGTTCTTGGGGGAAGAAGATTCAACCAATAAAGAAGACAATGGTGATCCAGTTAATGGCAGAGGAGGCTGTCAAGTGGGAGTAGGTGATGTCCAAGCACGAAATAATGGAGGAAGCCAAGCACCACTACCTTGCAAGTCTGCAAATGATGACAGGCAAAAAGAGACTCCGGGCTCACTAGATTTCCATGCACAGTGCAGCAAGTGTCTGCGAACCACTCACCGAACAAGCAAATGTTGCCACCTTCTCACATGCAGATGTTGTGAAGGTGTCGGGCATGTGGTTGCGCAATTGCTGGCAGTGCTCTCAAACCCTCCAAGGAGAAGGAAAACATGGTCCAGGACAATGGGACAGAGGCATGAGGCGACAAAGAGAGGACAACAAGTTGCAGAGGAATCATCACAGATCAGGAGGACAGTCATCTCAGCATCTCTCACTTCGGAGGTCTCGAAGCTTAAGGATGAACTGACCAAACTACTCATCATCAACATCATCTGAGGCCACATTAGCCAAAGCTCACTGCAATTAAAGTTGAAGAAGTTGTTCTATGCTGTCGGAAGGCTATCGTGCTTAGGGGAGATTCGTTTGTGATCTCCCTGGAATCCGAGAATAAATTTAGCGGGGCGTGCAAATTAGGTAAAGCCGAGCTCTCTTCATGATATGTATGGTGTTGGGTAATTTTTGCCTCATCATTTTTCAACATTGGCTCCGAGTGCATAGCGAGAGGGACAAGGATGTGGGTGAACTTGTGGGATACCCTGGTTCACAATTAAAGCTGGCATTTGGTGGCGGAGGTGCTAAAACCAGTGGGCGAGCTCGTCCCTATTTCAAAGAGTTCACAAGTGAATAAGAGGTATCTTGCCGTTCTTCTCCAACAACAAAGAAAGGCCTCACTCCCCCTCGAGGTCGAACTAAACATTGGTATGCAGAGATATGTGCTTCTAATCACCTGTAGTAAAGACCCCTGGCCAGTGTTCCAGCCAAAATTACAAAGTTTCATGGTGGAGAGTCAACATCTGGGCATAGGCACAGCGGAAATGTCCATCTCCCGAGATGTTAAAAAGAATTTCACTCAAGGGTAAGAGAGTTTAAGTGGCTGCGGTAGAGGGAGGCACTGGCCGGTTAACCAGGCCCATCGAGCCTGAACCAGCAGGTCCGGGCCAGCCAAAGGCTGACCCGCCAGCCGGGTTAGCCTGAGGCGCCCCCGTAAAATCGGCGGGCCGGGCCAAAACCTACTGGTTCACGGGCCGGCCCAGCAAGTTTTCATTTATTTAATTAATAAAAATTATAAAATATAATTTAAAATAAAACATTATGCAAAAAAAACTCATAAAAACATTTGAGCTACTTACTATTGCTTTTATAGCCAGTTGATATGGCATTTTACATATCATAGATGATGTGGGACTAAATGTAAATAGTATAAAACTTATCTATTGTTTGTATCTTTTAGTAAAGAAATGATATCAAGTGAAAAAACATTGATGGAGTGGTTAGAGTGATATTGTTATAAGCGTGTAGATCCACACCGGGGGAAACGTGACACCGGGGACAAAGACGTGGACGTTGGGGATGCCTTTCAACTTACTTGGGTGAAGCACATCCAAGTGAAGTAAGGGTTAGGGCGGAAGCTTTCTTAGGATAAATGAGCAAGGGGAGAGGGATGCATGAGAGGGATGTATTCACATAAGGGATTTCGTGAAGATGAGAGGAGGAATGGAGCAAAGGATTTGTTTATTTCATAGAGCGAGCCAAGAATGGGGATTGTCTCCCCTCATCTTACAAACCAAGGGGCCTTATATAGGCTCCAAGGCTTAACTCTTAAGCCATACTATTTCTAATAAGACGCTTACCAAACCTTACTATTACAAACATGACACTTACCAAACTTTACTATTATAAACATGACACTTACCAAACTTTCCTATTACAAACATGACACTTACCAAACACTTACCAAACTTCAACAGTAAAAATACTATTGCTACAGTTACAAACCTATTTTACACACTAATAAAACAAACACCGACTCTTTTACATATTAAAAATAAACAATACTACTTCAGTCTACCAAAAGATGAGCAATGGTGATATCCTCCGTTTGATGGAATACAGAGTCATCGGAGTCATTGGATAATTGACCTTGAGGAACACCTAAAGGAAGGTCTTCATCAGAATCTTCAATTATGGGGAGGTAACTTGAAGAATAGTCTCCCAAGTGTTGGAGTGAGGTTGTGGCATTTATGTCTTTAAAGTGTTGTACTGCTGGTAGATTATTGTATTTGAGATTTGCAAATGGGATATCTATAGGCAGTACCTCTTTTCTTGCATAGACTTTCATGGTAGAATCCTCAATTTCTAAGGGATAATAGTAAGATTGCCTGATGGAGATGAAGGTGAATGCTCACCATAAAGAAATTTGTTCGGTAACTGGAGTAGTAAATAGTTGCAGTTCTTCTATGAATACTTCAGTTGGAATATGTATATGATAAGGAACAGACTTCATGAATAACTCCATAGTTATTTGATGTCTTGCATCTTCTAAATATCCTTCTTCATAGCCGGGTGAAATAGATTTGATTGATAAATTTATAACTGCAATCAACTTCAACTTCTTGAATATTTTGGCTAACAGATATGAGAGTTTCCAATGTTTTTGAAGAGACTTGATCTGCTTTGGCCTTCTGAGTACTATTCTGCTAATCATGCCATATTGTAGTAATTTTTCAACACTGATTCATATTCCTTTTATATCTTGATCAATCCATGATGATAGTTCAAAGGATGCTTTAACGATGAAGATGTCTTTTTCACATTGGCATTCATAATGATGGTGTGATGTATCTTGATATAGATCAACATAGAGTGCCATACTATGAGGATGTATGTTATCTTTAGCCATTTCTCGGAGAATCATTTGGGTCTGGACAAAATCTTCATATGCTGTTTTAAGGACTTTTTGTAGAATGATTTGTTGTACATCTTGGATAGTTGGGGGGAACCTTTCAAGAGTTTCTTCATTTTGTTTTTGATTCTGGATCACATGCTGGGACATTTCTTTATAACCCTCAGTTATTTTTTGAAGTTTTTTTTTTTTGAGTTCTTCTATTTCTTTTTTCTTAACTTCAATTTCTGTTTCCAGTAATTTGATTGTACAGTCTTGGGCAATAAAATGTTCAACATCTGGTGGAGAGTAAACTTTTGTTTGAGGTTGATGTGATGTAGAGTTATATGGAATAATATGGTTTGGTTTTGCATTTTGGTCCTAGAAGTACTAGCTAAGTGTTTTCATTGCTTGTAGGAATTGGGAATTATTTCTGTTGGCCCAAAGGTTGTCAAGAAGAGTTTGTTGTTGATGATCTAGGATATGGGTAGTACGAAATTTAAAATTATGTTTCTGTGGGATACTTGGGAATTGAGAAATGGGAAAAGAGTTTTCTTGAGCTGGAGGGATTTTAGACATCTGCAAAACAAAATCTTGTTAGATTTTGAAACTTTAATATTTTTATTTTAGGGAGTGGTAATCCAGACTCCCACCATAGTAAGAACGCGAATGGACTTGCTGGGTTTTACAACTACAGTCTTACTATGCAAATGAACAAGTCTTTCGTGTTCAATTAAATTTATTTTCTTGTATAATCCTACTCAATTGATATGCTATAATATTATCTTTCCCTTTAATATGTTCAATGATAACATGAAATCCATTTCCAACTATATAATCTATAAATGTTAACCATCTGTTTGTAGATAATTTATTTTCTGACTTTCTATGATAAAAAGATAATATAGCTTGACAGTCAGTTCTTAATAAAAATTATTTACTTTCTATGACAAATAATTTGAATTTTTCCATGGCTTTAATACATGTTAGAATTTCTGCATCTGTACTTGTTACTTTAGTATTATAGGTTCCACTATCATATCTACTTATCTTCTCTTCATTTTTTGTTGATTCTTTTTTAGGTCTAAACTTTAAAACAGCTCCCCAACCACCTATACGGCCATCTGTCTCAATTATTAAGTATGAATTTGTTGGTGGTAATTCTAAAGGTTTTATGTTGCTTAAAATTTGTTTTATTTTTTGAACTAGTTTAATGTCTTCATTATTTAATTTTCGTTCACCATTTTGTTTTATTTTATTATATAGTGGTCCAGCCAATTTACTTAAATTTGGTATGAAATCTCTTGCATAGTTTAATTTTCCTAAAAATGATTGAATTTGTTTTAATCCTTCCAATTTATCAGCCATTTCTAAAATACTGCTTGCGATATGTTTTTGTAATTCTATTTCTCCTTTTCCAATAATTACTCCTAAAAATTCTATTTTTCTGCACCCAATTTTCATCTTTTTCTTAGATAATACTAGATCATGTTTTTTTGCATTTCTGAAAAAATATTTTTAAATGGTTGATATGCTCCTTTATATTATTAATAAATACTAAAATATCATCAATATAAGTGGCAATGAATGAATCATTTCGAAATATATTATCCATTTTTCTTTGAAAAATTTGAGGAGCATTTTTTAGGCCAAATGGCATAACTTTCCATTCATAATGCCCATTATGTGTCACAAATGCTATCCACTTTCTACTTTCTGGTTCCAGTTTAACTTGCCAAAAACCACTTTTTAGATCAAATTTACTATAAATATTTGTTCCTTTAATTTTGTTTAATAATGCTTCTTTGTTTGGTAATGGATATCTATCATCTTCTGTGTTATCATTAAGTCTTTTATAATTAAATAACATTCTGCTTTTTACTCTGATTATTTCACTGTGCTTATTTACTATAAATGCTCTAGTTCTATGAGGACTTTTTGTTGGTTCTATTATTTTTTAATCCATTAGTTCTTTTATATGTTTATTAAATTCTTCTTGTTCATATGGAGTTGCTTTTGTTACTGGACAAGTTATTCTGATATCTGGATTTATTATTTCTAATTTACAATCTTCATTTGTTCAATATATGTTTTTAATTGGATTTTCTCCTATGGTTCCATCTTTCTTTAAATCTTCTAGTATGGGTTCAATTTTATCTTTTAAAGGAGTTATTTGATTTAATTCAATATAATTTATAACTTCTATTTCCTCATCTAATGGGATATCTAATTCTGATAAATATTCTAAATATTGCACTTTTGTTGTAATTTCAAGGTGATTTGCTTTATTAAATAACATTACTTTTTCTCCTTAAATAAATATTCATCTTGCTTGATTTTTAATGAAATTCATGCCTAATAAAAATTTTATAGAATTTTTATTTGTTATTGGTTTTATCCAAATATATAGTAGATTATATTTTTGATTATTTAAGATGATTGAAAAATCTATTAATTTTTCATTTAAAACCAATTGATTTCTGAAGGCATCATTTACTAATACTTTTTGGGTTGTTGTTTCTTTATATTTTGATGGAACAATATTTTCTGTTATATAAGTTTTACTTGCTCCTGTGTCTATTAATCCTTTCCTAAAATTTTAAATCCATCTTTAAATTCTAGGATAAAATCAATGTTAAGAAGATTGTTATCTTGATAATAGATAGTCATTGCACTTTCTGTTATTATCAAATTTTTATCTTTTTCTTGTATTATTATTTCATTTTGATAATTATTATTTTGATTTTGTTTTTGAATATTTTTATTTTTTAAATTTTCTTGTATTTTACTAATTTCCTCTTCTAGGTTTTTAATTCTTCTCAGAAGTTGTTCTATTATTTCTTTATTTTGATAGAGCATGTTCCTTTTTAGTTATAAGTTTATTTTATAAGGATTTTCTGTTTCTTCTAGAAAGAAGTTTGGTCCTTCATTTCCATCAAATATACTACATACATCACTATCATTTTCACTGTCATTGCTATCTATTCTTACTATATCAATCTCATCATGAATTTCTAGATTTTAATACATATTTAATCTTTCTTTGTTTACTTGTGAATTTTTACATTCTCTTACATAATGTCCTTCTATACCACATAAATAACACTTACATTTTCTTGGCGGCTTATGTGTTTTAAACTTTTTAACATGATTAGATTTAGGTCTTCCTTTTTAAAATTATTGACTTCTTTTTAATCCTTTTTTGTTTTTTCCATTCATTATTTAAGGCGGGTACATATATTTTGCTACAATAGCTATAATTTGAGATTTGTCTGTTTGCTTCAAATTCTAAACATTTATCTTTTAAGTAATTAAATGTGAACATTATTGCTGGTCCTATTCCAGTTAAATTTTCATGTCCTTTTTCTATCCAGTTTTTTAAAATGATATCTCCTTAAGGTTTAGAGAGTTTATTAAACCATTTTCTAGTTAATTACTTATTTGTAAATGCTCTTCCTGTTTTAGCTGCTAATGTTATATATGCTTGACTAAATTGTACTATTTCTCCAAAGTTTTGAATTTGAAGTCTTTCTAAATCTCTGGCTGCCATATCTTGTAATAATGTATCTCCTCTAGATGGATTAATTCCTAAAATAATTTATCGAATTTGTCCTGTTACATTATATGGATTATCTGCCATTTGTACCACATATTGGTATTCTTTTGAATAGCTAATTTTCCATCTATTTAATAAATCTCTTGAAGTGGTTCCTAAAAGATTTTCAATAAAGTTTGTTGTTCCTATTGATTCTAATGTATGGGGTATTCTTTCTAATACATTTATGGCATCTAATTCCCAGTTATCTATTAACTCTTACCATTTTTTAGGATGAACTATGCTTAAAACGAACATGCTTCCTTCATTGTTTTGTCTAGGCATTGTTTTTATGACTTCTAAGGGATCTAGTTTTCCTTTATATGTTTTAAAATTTTGTTCATAATAATTAGTTGAGTTAAAATTATGTTGGGATGGAAATTGTAAAGGTTGAGTTGTTCTACTGGTTCTTTCAATTGTTGTTGGAGTTACTATTGTTCTAGTATTTGAAATTTCTGCTCTTTGATTATCTGGATTATTACTTGCTCTTGATTCTACATTCATCATTATTTCCTCTATATTAATTTCTTCTAATTGTTTAATCATTTCTTGATATTTTTTATCTTCTTCATTATTATTAATTTCTTCCATTATATAATTTTCTTCTGTTTTTATTTTTATCGGATAGTTATTTTTATCATACCTGCATTCTTTTAAAAATTTAATATTATCAATATCTTCTGGTAATTCTTCAAAATCAATTGTCCAGTCATATCCTGGATATATTTTTTCAATTATTTCTTCCATTTTGCCTTTATAATTTTGGTATGTTTAATTTGAGTTATTTCGATTTGATACTTCTTTGATTTTTAATTTCATTTTTGATATTTTTGTTGATATTGTTGATTTAATATTTTGTTGTTGTTATATTTTCTATTTTTTATTTTTGTTGCAATAAAATAAAATTTAGTGTATTCGATTTTTATGTTTTTGGTAATGATATTTATATGAAACTGAAATAAGATTTGCAAAAAATATAATCTACTTCTACTTTGCAGTAAATAAAAGTTACTACTACTTTGAAGTAAATAAGAGAAATTCTTATGCAACAACAAGATCCACAACATGTAATTTGATAGAAGTTAAACTTGGCAAATAACTCTATTTGATCCATAATTATTGAAAGTAAAAATTTGTTTTTGGTTTTTGTTGGTTTTTTAATTTTTATGGGTTTTTGAAAAATTATCTTCCTTTCACCATGACATTCTCTGTTGACTCGTTCAACCTTACTGTCTTAGAGTGTACTAACCTTTCCCTGTCTGCGGTATTAGGCCACCCTTGTAGAGTCTCCAGTTTTCAAAACCTGAGTGTTCCACTTTGCATAATTACTTAGAAGAGTAACTTTTTGCAATCCAAATGATTATCTTTTATTACGTAAGAGTTCATCCTTTCCAACTTTCAGAGTTCAGAATTACCTCCACACTCTTTTTCCCCTAAACGGATCTCCTGTCCTTCTAACGGATACTTTTTAGTATTCTCCAGTTTGTCTTACTCCTCATATTAGTTAGATTACCTCTTTTCACATAAAAGATTCATTTTTAGGCTCAAAATATTTTTTCAAAAGATCTGTACAAAACTCATTTTCTTTTTAGATTTTTAGATAAAGGTTCATGGATCAAATAAAAGTCATACTACCAAGATAAAACTTATTATCTACATGTTGGGGACCCCGTCAAAAGTTTTACCCATGCATGGTAAATATTACCTTGAGGTTGTCGTTGAGGAAAGTAACTATAGCTCTGATACCACTAGATCCACACCGAGGAAACGTGACACCGGGGACGAAGACGTGGACGTTGGGGATGCCTTTCAACTTACTTGGGTGAAGCCCATCCAAGTGAAGTAAAGGTTAGGGCGGAAGCTTGTTTGGGGATGCATGAGAGAGGGATGTATTCACATAATGGATTTCATGAAGATGAGAGGAAGAGAGGTGTTTGGAATTGAACAAAGGATTTATTTATTTCATAGAGCTTGGACTTGGTGTCAAAAAGTCATAAATTCACGTCTTGTCAACTACTATCTTTATTTTTTTTTATTTTTGGGCCATAAATCAAATTCAATTTTTAAAAAATTTAAAATACTGAAGATAATTTCAAATAAATTGAAATGATTAAAAACTTATGTATTTTTTAATTTATTTTGTTAAATACTTATTACCTATTTTTTTAATAAAATTGCTATATTTATTTTTGTTTTTGCCATAAATCAAATTCAATTTATAAAAATATAAAATTACTTAAGATAATTTCAAAAAAATTGAAATAATTTAAAACTTATGTGGTTATTAATTTATTTTATTAAATACTTATTATATAATGTGTTTAATATTGTTTTTATCCTAATTTAGATTTTTTTATTAAAATATAATGTTAATATGAAAATTAATAAAAATTTATAGTTAAAAGTTTTGTTTTTATAATTTATGTTTTAGTAAACTTTTTTTGTTAATACATTAGAATTTTAATTTAATTATTAATTAATCAAGATTTCACAAAGTTTTATGATTTTAACTTAATAATATGTTTAAGATTTTAGAGATTATATTAAAAAAATACATAAAATTGTTGTAAAAAGAATTATACTTGCTTAACCTTCTTGTTATAAAAATTAGATAGGATTATGGTTTAAAATTTTAGAGATAATATTACAAAGATAATAATATGATGATGCCAAGAGTTATATGTATATATATATATATATATATAATTTCTATATATTCAGCATCCTCAAAAGATAAAGTAACCGATTAGTTCATTTGAAACACAAGATGATGGTCAAGGGTAGGGATGGCAAAAGTCTGTCCGGACCCACCGGCCTGGTTCTGTCTAGTCCGGAATAAAAAGGGTTTGGACATAACTTTTGCAAATGCGGGCCAAGTCTGGACATGGCTTGGTTGTCAAGATTTAAATCCGAGTGGAGTCCGGACATGAAAATTGGGATAACTGGACACTTTATCCCCAAAAATTTTAAAAGCCAACAATCTTAGACCCATTTTTTTTAAGCCCAATCTTCTAAAAAAATTCAAATATTTATTATTTTCCTATTAAGACTTAGATTTTTGTATGTTTGAGTTGAGTTTTATATTGTTGATTTTTTTTATTTTTTTTTTTTTGCATTTTAATGTGAATTAAATTTTTTTTGTATAATTAAATATTTAGTGAACTTAAAAGTAACTTATAGAATTCGGACAAATTTGGACATCCAGACAACCCTGTTTTAAAATAAACATGGTTTGGACATGTTAAGTTTGTCCGGATTTAAAACCGAGCCAGGTCCAGACGCAAGTTTTCCTATTTATATTAGTAGTTGTCTAAACCCGGGTTTGTCTGAACTCGGATTTTTGCCACCCCTAGTCATGGGATCCAATCCCAAAGGGAGCAATTGATTTTAACAAAATTTTTCTCAAAAATTAAAATAAATATTCAACCGGTCGGGTTGACCGCGGGCTGACCAACGGGTGACCCAGCTAGTAAACCCACCAGGTCACGGGTTAGGGAGAGCCCAACCTGTAACTGGGCCCGCTACAATGCAGGCCGGTTGCGGGTTTTCAGGCCAGCCCGCCCGGTCAGCTGACCTGACCCTGTGAGTTTAACTAGGCCGGGCCAAATAACGGCCCATGTCCCCTCCAGCTGTCGGCGAGCAAGGGAAGCAAGTTGAACAGTGGAGTGTTCTTGCGAGGGCAGAGCCCTTGATGTGAACGTGGCTAAGGAAACTCACTCCCACGAATCACAGCCAAATGTTGCTTAAGCATCGCCGATGGTGGCCCTAGCAACCCTCGCGGAAACGTTAGAGACAACAGGTTGTCTAGAGGATTCTATGCGACAGACCGAATATCCGTTGATTGGGTCTTCAATAATCGCACACGGTAACCTCAAATGTACATACAATGTTGTCATGAGGGGATTGGAGAGCGGCAATGCATCATCCATGCAGAGATTTGAGATTTTAAAACGAGGCAAGTTATAGTCCCTTTTTGCCAGGCCTAATTGTGAGCAAAATTCCAAAACACTTTCAGCCAATCTTGCTGAGTTGGTTGCTTCTTGCAAAATGGGACTCCCAAGCTCCACTATTAGTGAGGAAAACGAGCCCATTAGCTCAATGGGGGACTTGGGCCGCAACAGTTTATGTGGCCTTGAGAAGCAGTGGGCTGTCCTGGAATTACTGTGGAACTGGGCCAAGTTGATGGGCTTTTTAAAACCCAAGCTCCAAACTGTGGAACAAGGCCAAGTTCGTGGGCCTTCTTTAGCCCAAACTATAGCAGCCTAGGAACCAGTGTTTGTTAAATCTCTCATTCCAGAGGCTTGTTTTGACGTCTTGAAACCTCCAATCGAGGGTCCCATGATACCAGGATACACTTGGCACTTTCATTTGGGTGCCTGGTGTCTAGTGCCTCTGGACCATATCATGATCTCAAAGCAAAATTAGAAAAATGTGGAGCCCTCAAACAACTGGGAAGATGAGGATATTTGTGATAAAAACCTAGAAGAGGATGTGGGGGCGAGGAAATGATTCCTGATACTCAATTGTCTTCAGATCCCCACAGTGCTGATAAGGAAGGGTTTATCAATTCAGGTTCTGACTTTGAAGCCAAGATTAGGAAATTACTTCCTAGTTCTTACAGTGGTGATGACTCTGTGGCTCCTTCTCAGTCAGGGAATGCCAACTTCAAGGGTATACAAGAAATGTGAGTATGATCTATGTTATATTATGCTACAACATTATTTTCGTAGGTAAAAACATAGTATTGTCTACGTTTTATAGATTTCGTAGAAGAAACTAAATACTCTTAGGCATCATGCAATTTCTATTTCCTGACAAACAATGCCCTACGAAAAAATTTTCTCAGCTACGATTGATTTCATAGCTAAAAGGGAAACTTTATTTCTACGAAAAAATATAGTAGGTAAAAGAGGTTTAAAATTTAGGTATGAATTATAAAATGTAGTAGAATATAAATATTTTTTGGCGGCAAAAACCTTCTTGGCGTCAAAACCATGGGTTACGAAGATTTTTATGTGATTATATATTGTAAAATAAATACTTATTAAATAAGAATTTGTAGAGATTAACTTTCACTAGTTAACCTACTTAAAAAATAAATATTTTATTTTATTTTTGGTGGATAAATATTTGATTATAATTATTTTTAAGAATACTAAAATGTTGGATTACAATATATTTGATATTTCTATATTTGATTAAAAAAATGCGTTATTAAAAGATAATTTTATTATATAATTAGTGAAATTATAAACAATTCATATAAAATATAAAATTAATTGGTAGTGAGAATTTACTAATAACTCATTATTTTATATATATAAATTTTTAGGTGGTTATATAATTTATGATAAACAATTATTATGATAATTTTTTTAAGATTAACATTCACAAACAATAATGACTTACTTCAAAATAATTTCATTAATAAAAAGGGACTTATTTAAAATTTAGATTTTTTTTTAATTTGTTTTAAATAAAATATAATCCTTTCCTCATCCTCTCACCCTCCCTTCTTTCCCTCACCCTCCAAACCCTAGCACTCATGCCCCAAAATCTCTTCACTCCAATGGCAAAGCCTCCTCCACCCAAGTACTGACAGGCTTATGCTCGCATCCGTCCATGCCCCGAGATTGTCGCTGGTATAACCCTGATGGCATGAGAAAGAAATAGTTCCGCCCCTCTGAGGCCATACACCATTTGGTCAAAGCAGAGCGCTCTGCATCTCTAATTGATTCTACTGGAGGTATTGAATTCTCTCTATTTGTTTTTAGATATCATGATCTCTGGAATTTATGGCAATTATGCTTGATATCCACAAATTTTTATGATTGGAAAACAATGTCATGCATATTTCTCAAAGTAATTGTTCAATAGTAAAACAATGTTTCAGAGAAAAATCTTGATGAACTTTTTTTGAGATTCTAAATTAATAAGTGCTAGTGCTTTTGGATTTATGAATGAAGAGAGGGAGTTTAGGCTTGAACTTTGAGAAAAATCTTCTTGTTTTTTTCCCATCCCTCTCTGATCACAAATTATGAAATTAGAGAAAGAAAGGATGATTTAATAAAGAAAAGGCTTTCTTTTTGTTTGAAGATTCAAATTTCAGTTTCCAAAAAGATTGCGGAAGAGGAATGGAAACAGGGGGAATAGAAAAAGGGGAGGAATGTGAATGGGAATAAGGGGAATGGAAATAATGTGTTTGGATTGAGGTAATAAGGATTGGGAATAGGAAAAGTAAAAAGGTGGGATGTAGTAAAATTACATCAATACCCTTGTAGTTAAATACTAAAATATTATATAAAATAACGGATTATGTTTAATGATAAATATTTAACATTATTTATTATTAAATATTTATAATATAAATATATATATATATCAATATATTATAATTATATAATTAATCTTAACTATTTATTTAACTATTATATATTTATTAAATTAGTTAATATCATTACATATGTTTAATTAAGTTAATTTCATTTATTGATTATAATTTTAATTTCCCAAATAATTTAATTAAATTATGTAATAAGTAAAGCTAAATATATAAATATGTAATTATATTAGTTAAATTATTAATAAATATTTAATTTAATATTTAATTTTATTTATTCGTATTAATTTTCGTTATTGTAATATTATTTACATTAATAATATTTGAAATAAATATATTAAAAAAAAGAAAATTTTTATTTATGAAAGAATTTATTAATAATACTTATTTTAAGTAGTATATCTATTTTAAATTATTATAATTTAATATATTTAATTAATAGATGAATTAATTAATATAATTGTTTACTTAACAAATTATTTCAATCAATGAAAGCATGTATATTGTTTAATTTCAAATACTATGGAAACTTTCTACACTAGATCCAGCCATCAAAGCAAACCGTGTGAACCTTATCTTCAATAAACAAACAGATTTCAAAAAAAAAAAAAGAATTTTTAATTATAATACACAATCACAAGATCCTCACAGACATACGCATAGATAAATAATAAAAAATTTGATATAATACTAGATCTATACCTTGTGCCTGGAAAAGAGATTGTACGACAATAGGACCGACGAGATCTAGTCGATTGGCAATGCCCCAAGCCTCCGTGATCTGCTATGCCGGCCATTATCAATCACAAAATCCATTGACTATGATAAAATGAAATCAAAGAAGCTTGAAATGAAGGAAGGAAAAGTAACTCGTGGACGCGCAGGAGGGTGCGAGATAGCAAAACTGGGATTAGACAAGGGTTCGGCTGGAGTAGGGTTCGGCTGCTGGAGAATGGGAAAGAAAAAAGCGTGAAAGTGAGAAAAGAGGCTTTATATATGCTAAGGGTAAATTAGTACTTTCATAACTAAGGCATACTTCACCTCTCATTTTTGGGTGGAATAGGATGCCTCTCCTGGGAGTAATCTTCTTCCCATGCATGGAGGCAACCTATGCCTCTCCTGATTACCAAACAAGGGCTTGGGAATAAGATTCCCATTCCCAAGCCCTCAATCCATGATCCAAACGCCCCCTAAAAGTGTGAATTTAAAGCATTAATTCTTAATTAGTATCATCTTAATACCAATGTTATTTGAAATTATTTAATTAATGGAAAGGTTTTAATTAATGCAAAGTTTGGAAGCAAATCTAACACCAACTTGTTTATGAAATCATAACTATAAGATATAAAAGCATTAATTTTTAATTAACATCTCATAATAATAATAATTGTGATGGTCATATATGTTTTTTTTATCATATAGGACATTTTTTTATTTCTGTAAATTATAATGGAACTCATTTGAAATCTATTTTCTGTTTATTTGATTTATTATGATATTGGCTGAATTCTGTTGACAAGACCAAAGTTTTAATCAGCCTTTCAGAAAGGATTCTAAATTGTTTGTGTTAAGTCTTCAGTGACCTATTTTACAAGTCAACATTTAGGATTTATTTATCTATTTATTAATTTATTTATTTTTGGGGGTTTATATGTAGGATGAAAACAGTGCTCATATAGTTTAAGAAGAAATCTTTTCGGCACATTCATTGGCTTTTACTTTATTTTTCTTTTCATCTGTATTGAAGTGTGGCCATTTGGGAGAAAGGGTTTATATTCTTCCTGCCTTACACAGTTAGGTTTTTCGCTTTTGTGGCCAGATTGCTTCTTAGCTCTATTCATTTCATGAGGCCAGCGATTAGAAGTATTGATAGTCTTTCACTAGGTTATCCCAATCAACAACCATCCAACATCCATAATACAAGTTTGAACTTTAATTTCCATTTTCAGCTGGACATTAGTGGTAATCATTTGACTATTGTCCATTGATGCTATTAAGAATTTGAAGGAGAGCTCATTGGGCAACATTCAAATACAAATGCAGGTAACAAGCCTAATATAAACAATCAATTTATAGAAATTTTCCATATTTTACATTGCTTTCTTTATTTTATTGATTTTCTTTAAAAAAAATTGAGTGAAATAAAAGGTCCTTTTATTGTCTTAGATGCTTGAATAGTTGAAGGAAGCTTCATTTCTCTAACCTTTCTATTTTGCATCTTTGTCAATGTGTACATCAAATGTGAATGCTTCTTTGTTGCCTAAAAGGATAGCAAGTTTATTTTAGCGAGCTTGTCCAATCATTCGTGATTATTTTTTGTAGACATAATGTTTAATGAACTCAACTTTATTTTTTTCTTAATGAAAAGTTAGCAATGTTTAATTGTGCCCATGTTGCATTTGTCTTTAGATGCAGAAAATGAAATTAATTTGACTGAAGTTTTTTAACTTTGCGGATATGATCAATTTGGATGCAGGGGAGATGAAGTTTGAGTTTGTAAATTCAAAAAATAAAATAAAATAAAATCTTTGCCAATGTGTACATCAATCTGGTCCGCATCAACATTTGATAGAAATTTCTGTTGTTTACCTGGCTATTTCTCCTACTCTTGTGCAGCAGCTTAGACTCATTGATAAATATTCATCAACTGCAATTAGCTCAGCAGAAATAATCAACATTTTAAATTTTCTTCCCCTAATAAGCAAGGCAGGTTGTATTTTCTTCCTCATCATGTTTATTTCATTAATTCTTAGGATTTTGTTGATTAATGACATGCAATGTTTTTGTATTGGTAAGTTGCTCATAAATACATTAAAGATTTGCTTAATCATTTCTTTTCTAATAGATTTCATATAACTTAATCTGTATTGGTAAGTTTGAAAAGGCTTATATATGAGAATATGGATGTTAATATTGACAAAATTTGTGATGAGGTTCTTGGCAATCGATCTGGGTATATTAAAGCATTAGGTTATGGTCCAAAGCCCAATGTTTCAAGATGTGAAAACGTTAATTCCATTAAAGATCTTGAAGAAGAAAAAAAATATGTTGATGGAGAGGTATGAAGATGAAGCTCATGAAAATAAAATAAAATAAAAAATGAGCTCAATTGACAAAGCATGAAAAAATGTTAAAGCAAATAATAGGAGCAAAATACGATGAATATGACAAAAATAGTCAAAGGTATTATATGATTTTGATTATTACATTGTGACAGCTTAATAAAAGTTTTTTTGACATTTATTTATTTATTGTGTAGTGGAGATGAACAATGTGATCACCAAGTACAATCACTAGATGGTTGCAAGTACATCACTAGATGGTTGTTGTAATTTTTTTCAGGTTTGTTATCTTTAGTATTTACTTCCTTTTACTTGGATTACAAAGTTATTATGAGAGCAGCTCTTTAATACGAATTTAAGATTTGATTATTTTTTGGATGAAATAGTATGTATGATATGTATAGTAATTTTATTTTAAATGTATATAGTAATTTCATTTTATAATTTATTGCAGGAAGTTAATAGGTTTTGCCAAAGGACTGGGACACAAATTTGCATGGATGATTTTCTTTTATGGTACAAGTGGCAAAGACACAACTTAGCATTGATACTTGGCATTTTGATGCTTTTGTATTTGGATGGTAACTTAGGTTTGGAATGATTAATTGTAGACAAATGGTTAGATTGAACATTTAATTCTTGGTTTCAATGTTTGCAGATTAATATTTGAAATGGATACCTTGGAATTCAATATTTCTATTCATAATGAATTATTAGTACGATTTCTTATACCAGAGTGAAAATGTAAACCATTGCCTAGGATTTGTTAAACATTGACTGCAAAAATAACTATAGCTAAAGCATGATAATTTAAGATAAAGTCACTATGAAATTGAAAATCGTAGACAAAGCCCACATAATGGAACAAGAAAAATTCACTATTCTCAACTAAATTTTTCGTAACTAAATTTCATAGAGAAATAAAGAAACCATTGCCTACAATTTTATTTATAGCCAATAGTATTTTCCCTCTATGCTTTGTAAATTTAGCCACGAATTTCGTTTACATTTCTCTACGAAAATGACGTAGACAAAGGTTCCAAGTTTCGGCTACAAAAATAGGAAAGCGTAGCTAAATACTTTTACCTATGGGGCGTTCTCTACGTTTTGTTCTATGATTTTGTAGATAATAAGCTTTACCTACGATTACGATATATTTTTTTTCGTTTACTTTTTCTTTTACGTAAAAGAAGAAGTAAGAGACAAATGAAGCCCTCAACTTGATGGACCTAGGAAGCAGGTTACTTGGATCAACTGCCTTGATCGGCGAGGAAAAAAGTATCCGGGCTCAGCAACCTATCACCCAAACTTACTCCTGCTACCCCACTTTTACTTCTGATTGGTCAAATGTGCAATTAGATAAATTCTACAATGCATGTGGTATTGTTTTAGCTGATCATAATGGTCATAAAGAGGAATGTTTTGACATTATTAGGCTTCATGAAAATAGCCTTGCAGCTTATGTGGGGAGCCCGGCTAAGTCATCCTAACTAGATGTTCTTCACCGTCTCTTTAGTTTTTTTTTCATGAATCTGAACATCATCAATTTGAATGTTAGGGGGCTCAAGAGACCGGCGAAGATATTTTTAGTTAGAGATTTCTTTTACCTACATTAGGCAAATGTCTCTTGCATCCAAGAGTCTAAACTCTCAAAAGTCAATTAAACAATCCGGAGAGACATTTGAGGTACAAGGCTGGACCAATTCAGCTATGTACCATCTAGTGGCTCTTCTGGTGGTATGATCATTGGATAGAACAACAATCTCCGGAAAGGGAGGGTTGTCTTTAAGTGTACCTTCTATCTTTCTATGGAATTTACTAACCTATCAAATAATTCCTCTTGGATGTGCACTTCGGTCTATGGTCGGAACTTTAGGGACCTCAAACGGTCTTTTTGGGGAGAAATTAGGGAATGTTGTACTGATCTTCCTTAGATAACTTGCCGAGATTTCAATGCTATCTTCTCCATTGAAGATAAAAATGGTGGAATTCCTAACTTAGGAGACATCCAGTGCGCCAGTTTACTTAATGACCTAAACTTTTCAGAACCATCATTGATCTATAGGAAGTTTACCTAGACAAATGGTCAAGAAGAACACACTTGGGTTAGACTGGATTTTTTTCTAGTCAACCTCGGGTGGTGTTCCCTATACCCGACAGTGCACCAGTCGAGTCTGCCTAGACTTGGGTCAAATCATGTTTCGTTATGACTTGAATCTGGCGTGTTTACTCTGAAGACGTGGAATTTTAGATTTGAACAAGTCTAGTGCTCGAAAGAGAGTTTGATGGAACTGGTCAAAACTTGGTGGGAAGAAGTTGATTTGACAAGATGCGGTGATTTCATCATGTCTAAAAAGCTTAAGTTTATTAAATCTAAGTTGAGGGATTGGCCAAGTTAAACTTTGGTTTGATCAAAATGTGTAAACTTAGCTTAACGTATGACTTAGATGTTTTGGACTAAAAAAAGAGTTATCGGTGCTATCCTCAGAAGAGTTGCAAAAAGTGACAAATTTGCACACCGATCTCAGCGCATCCTTAAGTAAGAGAAAATTTATTGGCGACAACGTTCAAGAGTTAAATTGGTTATTGAAACTACCTTTGAGTTAGGGGCAGACAAATCTCCTAATCCATATAGTTTCCCAATCTCTTTATTTAAAAACTATTGGCATATTGTAGAACATGATGTTTTCAAACTATCTTCCGGGTTCCATAAGGGTTCAGTTAATCTTATGTTCAATCATGCATTGGAGTTGGGTATCTTATATGGAGTACCCTTGGACAACTGGGGTAAAATGTGTCATCTCCAATATGCAGACAATTTCCTCAATATTATAGCAGCGGGTTTGGAAGATTTGATAATCATCAAGCTCATTCTCTTTCTTTTGAAGGAATGTCTGGACTTTCGATTAATTTCTATAAAACCTGCCTCGTTGACTCCTCGAGTAACCACCCTCCCAATGAAACCAAGACAAAGACCCTCAAATGCGCAAGAGAGAACTTTGGATAACTTATTTAGATATATCCATTTCAAGTAGGCGCCCTCGCCAACAAGACTGGGAAGTCCTAATTACAAAAATAAGATCAAAATTAACCTCTTGAAAGTCCAAATTCCTTTCTTGAGGCTACAAAGCTTACTCTGGTCAACTCGGTTTTATCTGCCATTCCGTCCTACTGGATGTCCATTTTTAAACTTCCATGCTTGGTCATTAAACTAATTGACAAAATCAGGAGGGGTTTTCTCTGGTTGAGACCAGACATCGAGCACCTTAAAATGCGCTTGGTCAACTGGAAACGAATCTACATGTCCAGGGATCTAGGAGGTTGGGACATTTTATGCCTTGAGGATTTCAATATTGCTTTATTAGGGAAATGGTGGTGGAAGATTTCAACGGGGTCCCATAGAGCTGTGATTACGTTGTCAAGTTTAAATACTTTTGATCAACCCCACACTGGAATATCCATAGCCAGCCTCTAAGAAGACGATCCTTTATCTGGAACGGCTAGTTACAATGCCTCCCGGCTTTTCGGCCTTACACTTCCCCCATAATTCAAAATGGGGAGAATACATTTTTCTGGTTGGATAAATGGGTCGAGAATCATGCCCCTGTGCTGGATTGACCAGACCTCTTTAGTTTGTTTGAGCAACCTTTTCATACAGTTAAAGAACGAGTGCATCTAACTCAAGCAAGTTGGTTCACTAAAGAGAATGTGATTCTCTCTACACATGTTTTTTATAAGGTCTCACACCAATGTGATTTACAGGACGGCAAGACCTGGTCCCTCACGGTGAATGATATTTTCTAACTCAAATCCTTTTATGGCTTCCTCAAACATGTTGGGACTGTTAGGATTATGCCCTCGAATGCCAACGAGGATACTTGTATTAGGGCATTACATTTGTATTATACATTCTTATTTAGTAGGCATTTATTTTGATGTTCATATAAATCTTGTGATGGCATTATAATTAGTTTTGAATATCATAGACCATGTGTATTAAGTTAAGACTTCTACTCTTTGTGGAATAAAGAGGAGAGCACTATAAGAGTTTGGTACTTATACACTTAAATAGTTCGCAAATCAGAGAACCTTTAATTAGGCATTAAAGGTTCATAAGGATTTGTATGACATATACTTTGACAAAGAGTGCTAGTTGAACACTATGGAATAGTGGGAGCATATGTCATAAATGCATCATTAGGAATTGGTGTATTCGACCATGACTTGCAACAATCCAATCACATGAGTTTTACTCTTTGACAGTCAATGATTGTTATTGTTGGTTATGATTATATGAGTGGACCTTAGACCTGAGGTATCATGATCACAATGTACTTGTGACGTCTAGTCTGTTACTAGAGTTGTTAGGCTCAGTTCACCTTTTGGTAGGGCCGACCTCGAAGTGTGACTATGTCGGACAGGTAGCAGTTGTGAGTGATCACCAAGAAGGAATTCGTTCTCTCGAAAGTAAACGACTCAGTATCCTATGCGACTATAAGTATGTGAGATTAGAAGACCTTGGCCAAGGCAGTCAAACTAATCGTGTGGGACACGAAGGGTAGTTTGGTAATCTCACCCCACTATAGTTATTTGCATATGATCGAGTTCAGTGAGTTTGACAATTACCATGGCTCTCACTCGGTTGGGATACAAGAACGAAAGGTTTATACACATATGGTAATCATAATCGGAAAGGTTCGTAATGATCTACTCATTCGTGTTCAATTGGGCTACGACGTGGGGCCACGGGGCTGGCTAGGTGTTACCCACGTCCTTTGGTATCCTCCCATTCCCAATCGAAACGAACCTAGGGAGTCACGCTTAAAAGGATAAAGAATCAGTCTCGTTTTAAGTACAGGGGTAAAATTGTCAATTTACAATTTTACTTCATGGGATGAGTGAAATTGTAAATTGATTTAGGGTTTTTGACTTAAGTTTAAATTTTGATTTAAATTTGATGGAGTCGACTAGATAATCAAAAT